>NC_056725.1:990417341-990462341 GCF_019279795.1 Protopterus annectens
TTCACAATGCATTCTACAGGTTATTACAGACTCTATGTAAGTGAAATCAAGCCCAAAATTATTAATAAGTAACAAAACTCAACATTTTTGTCCCAACTCAACTCCTATGCAAATCTTATTATTTACTGTGTCTATATGATCAAAAGCATTTCTATATATTAATAAAGAAAAGAAAAGAGAGTAGAAAGTAAAAGGGTGTAAGGCAGAAATAAAAAAGAATGTAAGAGAAAGCTATAAGAAGTATATACAATAGAATGTTACTTACTGTTTATATTAATAGAGTTAAAAATAAAACATATTATTTACTATTATTTAGCTCTAATTATTATTGGTTAAAGCATGACAGATTATTTACAAACAAGCATAAGCAGTGTAATCAAGAAAGTATAATTAGGAATAGCATTTGAAGAACATATAAACTTTTAAAGGAAAAAAAATGTATCAAATTACTGACCTTATTTTTCCTCTTCAGAAAGAGAAACAAGTTAAATCACAGCTTGCCATTAAATCTCCAGATATTTTGACTAGTTATGGAACAAAACATTTCTTTGCACACAGAGAATAACTTTGATTAAATCTTTTTCAAAATATTTGTTGCTTCTTGGAAATGCAGGAACTATATTTAAAAAGATTAATAATAAAATAAAATGATGAGAGAGAAAAAAAAAACATGGTACAAATCATTTGTTTTTTAGTCTCTTCTTCTCTGAAGTCTTCCACGAAGTTTCAGTTGCCAGTCTCTTTAACGAAGGACTAGCCCATTCCATCTCTTCTATTTTTTCCAAAATCTTATTTTTTTTGATAAACAGTAAAGCAGAGTCTAAGTCATCGAAAATTTTAGGACCATCAGGAAGGAAGATTTTAAGCTTGACAGGAAACAGAAGGTATGTTTTAAACTGTGCTTGTTTAAGCTCCCTTATTAGTGGCAGAAAAACTTTTCTTTTAGCTAATACCATGGAAGAATAGTCATTGTCAAAACGCACAGTTGTTTCCTTAATCTTAACAGGAGCTTTAGCCCAAGCAGATTTAAGAACCATCTCTTTATCAAAAGATGATAGAAATCTAACTATAACTGATCTAGGATAGTTTTTGTTAGAGTTAGTATTAGCTATAGATCTATGTGCTCTTTCGATACCAAAAGAGAATGCTTCTGGTAAATCTAAAGTTTTAGGGAGCCATGTTGTTAAAAAAAAAGTAATATTGTTACCTTCAATATTTTCTGGCAGTCCAAAATCCTAATGTTATTGCGCCTAGATCTATTTTCCAGGTCATCCAGCTTTGTTTGTAAATGTGTATTTTGTTTCAGCAGAAACTCAATGTTGATTTCCTCTTCTTGTATTCTATTTTCCATGTCATTCACAGCTTCTTCTATGCCTGTCATCTGGATCTTCTGTTGTTGCAGGTCCATATGTAACAAGTCTATTTGTTTTGTAGTTTTTCTATGAAAGTGTCTATTTTAGTATCCATTTTATCCATCTTAGCAGTAAGTTGCTGGACTATAATTATCAGAGACTGAAGTTCTTTCTTGATGTTGGAGTCTTGAGAATTTGTCTTACTGGAACTCATTTCAGACTGATAAATTGACAGGAAAATTTCCAAAGTAATTTCTGACAGGAATATTATTAAGATTTCCTTTCTTTTTTAGATATAGTTCAAGAACTATATAAAACAAACATATTTAGAAAGAAAATTACTTTAAAAATTAATTTTTTAAGTAATTAATTCCTGTCAATGTAATGAAATTGGTGGAGCTGAAGAAATCTGCTGCTATCCTGTGTTCATCCTTGGCCACGCCCCCCCTGACATTGTTTTCTGAGAGAAACATAAAGTTAAAATGTACAATGGCAAGCAGTTTAGTAAAAATCAAAGTTTGAAATTATTGGAAGTGAACAAGAGATAGCAGCTTTTACAGTCCGGCAATTATTTAATGCATTTACTAGAACAGTATACAACCTATTTTTTAAAGATAGCCAGTGTATTTTTTTAAGGCTTTTAAAAGTTAATGTTTTCTGAAAGCATACATGCTGCATTTCTCATCTGGATGGGGAATAAAGATAAGACAAAAACAGACAGCAATTAGTTTAATTAGGAGCACAGACTGAAACATGCTATAGCATGGATAACCTTAATTTTAAGTTAATTAATGCATGGCAGTGTAGCTGTTGATTTTGGACAATTGTTCCTATCAGGAGAGTTAAACTTCATTATTTGAAGATGTACATAATGTTTTGTGTTTTTTTAAACTTAATATGTTATGGGTGTGTGTTTTTTGAGGGTTTTAACTCTTGTAAAATGTGACATAGTTTCAAACAGAGATGACAAGAAACAACTATATAAAGGACCAACCTGCAAAATATTAGTGGATGCAGGCAACAGAAAAGCTGGAAATAGATATTTAAAAAATGTAATATATAATAGGTAGAAATTATAACTTCTTATGAGAATGGCTACACTCTTCACATTATCATGGAGCATAAATGACCTAATATGTGTAGACAAAAAGGTAAGAACACTGAAATATATTAGGATATGCAGAGTGCAAATAGTAATGCCAAATGAGTTGCATTTAGAAAGATTCAGAAAGAAGTCAGCCTGGGAATTTGATAAAGAAGAGATTGCAGGATGGTTTATTCAGAAAAATATCAGGGACTACGGAAAAGGGAGGTGCTTATATTAATTGCAAGAGGAGCTCCAATAGTGATATAAGAGGGAAGAAAAAAGATTAAAAAAAATGGTAAATTTGTGGTAGTACATGACTGCTGGGAAGGAGGATTATTTATATTCCACCTAAAACTGCTATTATTGAGCTTAATAAAATTTTGGAGAAATAATCAGTGTTTATCAGGCAATATTACTTATAGCTGGGGATTTGAGCTTGATTTGATGAGGATGCATTTGGGTATCCTAGAAGGGAAAATTTAACAAAAAAGAGTAGAACTCTGAAGAAATTCATGAAAATATTTGGTATGGGAGCTATGTTTTCAGCAGTAGGAACATGAAGAAAATTGACATATCATTCCCCGGGTCTATATTAGATACTCGAATTTACTGAACTTCGAATACGATATGATCGACACCATATATTCGAAGTCCAGTAACATCGAATACCTAATAAAGACATAAAAAAAGTAAAAAAAAAAACAGAACTACTTGCTTTAAGCAGGGGGTGGGGCAAGCCCTGCACCCCCACACCCCCCCTGCTACTTAAATATTCCAACTCCGAGACCGCACTACATTGAAGTAAATGGAAATCTCCCATTATGGAGATTTCCGTTTACCTCTTCAGTGTTCTGCAGTTTCGCCGTTTACGTGTCGACAATGTCAGATTCGACATTGTGAACGTTTGTGATTCTAATATAGACCCCAGTCCCCAAGGTACAATAATTGGGCTAGGATAGACAGATAAATTATATTTCACAGGAACACGTGCATTTAATTTAAAGCTTTGACGTGCATCCAATAACTACTTCAAATCATGTGCCAATAGTAACTAAGATAAAAATGCAGAGTAATAAACTAAATATGAGATGCTAGTGTTTCCTTATCTAAGTGTTAAAAAGACAAATTTAAGGAATGGGTAATGGATATTATTCGTGAGTTATTAGGTAAGACAGAATTTTTTTTCCGAAATATAGCTAGTGACTGGGACAAAATGAAAGTGTAGTTAAAAAATGGGGTAGAAATAAAAGAAAAAAGTGATACAGTTAAGAAGTAACAGGAATGTTAAAGTATTGTAGAATAACAGGAATATCCCAGAACAATAAGAGGCACAACTGAAGAGTGTTAAAGGTAAAATAAACGAGTATCTGGATAATAAGCATGAGTTTAGAAAAATTGCTCTTAAGCAACTGTGTTTTGATAATCACTCCAGAGCACAAACACTTTACAATGACTTGGCAACATAAAGTTGAAAGGGTTGTTGCCAAACTTAGGGAGCCTATAACAAGAAAACTAACCAGAGATCCTGTAGAGGTATTGGAGTTATTTTTGAAAAATTAAAAAATGTGTATAAAGGAGAAAAAATGTGGAAATCAGGAAACAGCACAAATGAAAATATTTATGAAATACTTAAGTACGCCAAGGTTAGATGTCGATAAGACCTAACAATTAACAGTTAAGTTAGGAGTAGATGAAATAAAAACAGTGCTGTATAATCAATTTGCATGAAAGTATCCTGCAATATTTGGTAATTCTGCATAAGTTTGGAAACTTGGAGGGAAGAAAGTGATAAAGGTCTGGAAGGGTTTGTTTAACAGTATTTTAAAAGGAGGGCAAGCACCAAAATCCAGGAAAAAAGCTGCAGTGCTTCCCCAGTCAGACCCAGCTTCATACAGGCCCAGTTCAGTTTTAAACACAAGTATAATGTGTTTATGTCTATTATAGCTAAAAGAATTGCAAAGACATTGCAAGCACTAATAAATATGGATTAATGTGGTTTTGTAGAGGGGAGGGAAACATCTGACAACATCAGTAGAACAATGAAGATCCAGAAGGAAGCATAATGTAAGAAAATGCCATTGCTGTTGGTGAGTCATGATGCAGAGAAAGTATTAGACAGAGTAAGCTGAGATTTTATAAGTATGGCAATGGAAGCATTTACTTTCCCAGACAGAATAATAAGTTTAATTAGGAGGATATATGAGGCATCAGAGGTAAAAATTATTATGGGAGGGTTCCTCTCAGGTAAGCTGTATTTGAACAGTGGATCCAGGCAGGATGTCTTCTTTCTCCTTTGTTATTTGCATTATATTTAGAGCTACCGGCAAATAAAATAATATCTCAGAAATTCAAGGATATGTTTGGTGTGGTAATCAAGAAAAAAGTGGCTTTATTCACAGATGATACTATTTTGTACTTGGCAAAACTAGAAAAGGACATGTCAGTGTTGTGGAACATTCTGAGACAGTTCCAGGTCTTTTCAGGATATAAAGTTATCAAAAATAAAATAAAGGCTATAGCTGTAAACTATGTCACCACACGTTAATTGCCTCAGCAATACCCATATTTATGGGGGCATGATAAAATGAAGTATTTCAGAGTATGGATTAAAAAAAGATTCTGTTGTGTTGTCTTAAGATATGTGAGAAAAGATGAAACAAAATATAATACAAAACTGAGAAACTGGAAGCTCCTGTTTATAACCCAGCCACTGGGGATACACAAGCCAGTGCATTTCTTTGTGCCGGTCCCAAGCCCGGATAAATGGGGAGGTTTGCGTCAGGAAGGGCATCCGGCATAAAATTTTGCCAAATCATACATGCGGACAACAGTACAGATATACATACCGGATCGGTCAAAGCCTGGGTTAACAATGACCACCACCAGTACTGTTGGCCAACAGGGTGCTGGCGGAAATTGAGCTACTGTTGGCTGAAGGAGGAGAAGAGGGGGAAGGCATGCCTGAAGGCAGGTAAAGGCTAGGACTGTGATAGTGGAGGTCGGAACTTTGAATGTTGGCAGTATGACTGATATAGGGAGAGAGCTAGCTGATATGATGGACCAAAGGAAGGTTGGTATATTGTGTGTGCAAGAGACCAGATGGAAGGGGAGCAAGGCTAGGTGTATCGGAGGTGGGTTCAAATTGTTTTATCATGGTGTGGATGGGAAGAGAAATGGCATAAGGGTTATCCTGAAGGGACAATATGTTAAGAGTGTTTTGGAGGTGAAAAGAATGTCAGATAGAGTGATATTTATGAAGCTGGAAATTGATGGTGTAATGATGAATGTTGTTAGTGCATATGCTTCACAAGTTGGGTGTGCGATGGATGAAAAAGAAAAATGGAGAAAAAAGTGTTTTGGTACCAATTTTTAAGAATAAGGGTGATGTGCAGAGCTGTAGTAACTACAGAGGGATTAAATTGATCAGTCACAGCATGATGTTATGGAAAAGAGTAGTGGAAGCTAGGTTAAGAAGGGAGGTGATGATTAGTGATCAGGAGTATGGTTTCATGCTTGGAAAGAGCACTAGAGATGCAATGTTTGATCTGAGAGTGTTAATGGAGAAGTACAGAGAAGGTCAGAAGGAGTTGCAGTGTGTCTTTGTGGACTTAGAGAAAGTATAATACAGGGTTCCTAGAGAAGAGTTGTGGTATTGTATGAGGAAGTCAGAAGTGTCAGAGAAGTATGTAAGAGTGGTACAGGATATGTACGAGGGTAGTGTGACAGCAGTGAGGTCAGCGGTGGGAGTGACAGATGCGTTTAAGGTGGAGGTGGGATTGTATCAAGGATCAGCTCTGAGCCCTTTCTTATTTGCAATGGTGATGGACAGGTTGACAGACAAGATCAGACAGGAGTCCCCGTGGACTATGATGTTTGCAGATGACATTGTGATCTGTAGTGAGAGTAGGGAACAGGTGGAGGAGACCCTGGAGAGGTGGAGATATGCTCTATTGAGAAGAGGAATGAAGGTCAGCAGGATTAATACAGAATATATGTGTGTGAATGAGAGGGAGGATAGAAGAATGGTGAAGATGCAGGGAGTAGAGGTGGTGAAGGTGGATGAGTTTAAATACTTGGGATCAACAGTTCAGAGTAATGGTGAGTGTGGAAGAGAGGTGAAGAAGAGAGTACAAGCAGGATGGAGTGGATGGAGAAGAGTGTCAGGAGTGATTTGTGACAGACAAGTACCAGTAAGAGTGAAAGGGAAGGTCTACAAGAGGGTAGTGAGACCAGCTATGTTATATGGGTTGGAGACAGTGGCATGTACAAAAAGGCAGGAGTCATAGCTTGACATGGCAGAGTTGAAGATGTTAAGATTTGCACTGGGTGTGATGAGGATGGACAGGATTAGAAATAAGTATATTAGAGGGTCAGCCCAGGTTGGAAGGTTTGGAGACAAAGCCAGAGAGGCAAGATTACATTGGTTTGGACATGTTCTGAGGAGGGATGCAGAGTATATTGGGAAAAAGATGCTAAGGATGAAGCTGCCAGGTAACAGGAAAAGAGGAAGGCCTAAGGTAAGGTTTATGGATGTGGTGAGAGAGAACATGCAGGTGGTTGGTGTGACAGAGCAAGATGCAGAGGACAGGAAGAAATGGAAACAGTTGATCTGCTGTGGCGACCCCTAATGGGAGCAGCTGAAAGAAGAAAGATAGCAATATACAAGTAGTAAAACATGTTTTATTGCCTTTAGTTTTATACATAGGTCAGTAATATTTTATCAACCAGGGGGAAGTTGTGGATACTAACTAATAAAGAGTTAAAGGATATTATATGGGAGGGGAAGATTGCAAGGGTCAAGTGGGATAGGTTTATTCTTCCAATAGAGCAAGGTGGTTTAGGTATACTTGATTCAAAAGGATATTTTAGAGCTACACAGTTAAGGGTCATTTATATAACCCAACCAGAAAGGTGTAATTCAAAGTGGATAGGTATGATGATGAAGCAGGGATTCTTCTAGAAATAAGTACCATGTGGGATTTTGGATGCAAATCATTAAAGAGAATAACAACAGCCATACAGAATATTTTATTAACAGACAATATTCTAAAAGCTTGGATTGATGATAATTGTGCATATAAATATGGTTGATGTATAATGTTTGTAACATGGACACATTATTATAGTTTATTTTCTTTTATATAAATGTATGTTTGCCTATGTCATAAGGTGTTGAAAAAAGATAGATTCCAATTAGAATTAACAAGGCCACATCTAAAAAATTCATCCTAGAGTGGATTATAACATCCAGCCCAACAATGTTGCCACAAGTGGCACCCTACCAGATCTCCTATGTGACCACCAGTTATGCAACATAATCAGACACCCCAAACATCCCCACAAGGTTAATCACTATAACAGAGTCAGAAACCTCAGTAAATTCAGTCAAAAAACTTTTACTTCCAGCCAGCTCCAGATCAACTGGACTACATTTAAAAATATTCCCCTTGATAAAGAAGTAGACACATTTAACACAGTAGTTCTAAATATTCTCTAACAGCAACATCATTACAAACCAAAAGAGTTAAAAACAAAACTGACCCTTAGTTAACATAAAAGGCAACTTGTGCAACTTAAAGACATTCCAAGATGGCCACCGACTAGTCTAGTCCTTACTCTCTGAGCTCCTCACAGCTATTTAACTTTTGTTTTTTTTACAACTTTACATCAACCTTTTTCCTCAAATTTTTATACTAAAAGATTTTATAAATCTTTTTCTACGCATTTGGATTATTTTTTCTTCTGGAATTATTATCCTGGGATTTATTTTACCTCAGAACATTCTTGGTCTCCCTGCTGCTGGGACTCCTACTGCTCCAGTCTGTTCCTGGTTCCTGGTATCCTGTTAACTGCATTCCATTTCTGGGCATGGCTACAAAATCTGACTCCATGGAGACTCAGCCTACAAAGGCCAAATATACTTCAATGCTCTCTCCTGAAAAGATTCAGGTTCAAAAGACTGAAATCATCTAGACAACCTACAGAAACTTTTAATGTAAGTAATAAAGATTTAAATGGCTCAAATTTCCTTTTAGAAGAACTAAAAATAGCATTAAAACCAATCCAAAGTGCTATACAAAACTTTTCAGAACAGTTTGCAGACTTTAGTAAATCTTTAAAGCAAATAAGCGATAGTATTGTTACTATTGAAAATAAAATCTTAGCTTTGGAGGTTAAAACAGACTTATTGGAAAGTGACTTTAAATCTAGAGATAAAACTGTTTCAGATTTACAAGCTAAAATATTGGATCTGGAAGCCAGGAGTCGAAGAAATAACATCATTATTCGTGGTTTACCTGAATCTTATGACAATAAAAACTTGTTATCTGTGACTAAAAATATCTTTGAAACACTGTTAAATTGTGAAGCTTCTTCAAAATCTATAATTGTAGAGAGAGCACACAGAGCACTGCGTACAAAGCAAGATTCTTCCACACCAAGGTTAATTTATACTAAGTTACTAAACTTTCAAGACACTTTCCAGATCCTAGAAACTGCTAAAACAAAGAAACAATTCATATGGAAGTCTCACAAACTATCATTTTCCCAAGATCTTCCTGCACAGATCAAATTAAATAGACAAAAACTAGCCCCCCTAAAAAGATAAAAAGAGGGATTAGATTTTGAATGGCATATCCTAATACCTTGTCTTTCACAGCTAATGACAAAAGATTTGTATGTTCAGATCCTAAAGATGCAAAAGACATTTTTCTTAAAACATTTAAAAAGCTTCCTGACACTGTATCTTAATATTCTACTGTTAAAGAACTACAATAAGGTTTGATCTTTTCTTTTCTTTAATCTGACAGTATTTGTGTTACATGATTTGTAATTCTGGTGTGACATAATTATATTACTTTAAGAACTTGTCATGTAATTTACACATGATGGATTTGGTGTGACAGTGTGCAGTGACAGGATATATGCTTGTTAGATTTGTGTGGATTAATAGAAGCATTTAAATTGCTGTATTTACTTTTTTTTCTTTCTCTCACATATGCTTGCTGTGTAAATAGATAATATGTTAATTTTACTACAAGCTTTGGAGTTACAGCCTTCTGTGTAAGTTAAATGATTTTTGGAGGAAAAACATTCCATCTCAACATTCTAGCAAGAAAATCTTCCCCTCAGAGTTCCAGCTGATGCTCTGCATGAACATGCACTACAGTCTCTCTGAGATGGATGGTGATGTCATCATTTGTGAGGAAAGAAGGACAGTTTCAAATACACAAGTCTGCTTGTTTTCAACAAGTATTCAATAGCACTAACTTTTTAATAGATCTGGCTATTATTTAAAGTGTTTTCTCTTCATAAATGAAGGTTGCTTTTAAATTTAAACAGATTCATGTCACATAATATATTCAGTGACTTTTAATGTGTCTGCATGACTTCATAGCAAGCTGCTACTTTCATAAAGCAGAGTGAAAATGTTTCTGGAAACAAATGAACAGGTTAGTTTTATATATTAAAATTCTAAAGGATGTGTAAAGAAATGAACATATTTTCCTATTCAGAATATTTTTCATACAATATTTTATATTATACTGAAGTGTTTAATTTGACAAATGTTACAAAGTATACCTGTTCATATGAAAGTTTCATGTTCTTTCTATTCTCTGCTCTCTCTCTTCTCAGAGGCTGGATGTGATATTTATGATTAGTAGTTTATGTTTAAGAAAGCCTTTACTTATTTGAAAGGTTTGAAATAACTATCTTTAATATGATTAGCTGAATCTACATGTATATATTTAAGCCCTTAGATTTACTGCATTTAGCCTGCTTGTTTCTGTTTTAATTAGATGTTCAAAATGTTTACTTTAAAAGCCTTGTCTTTTCATGCTGTTTTGCTATGTTACATCTATAGCTTAGAAGAATAGTATGGCTACATAACCTAACAGAGTCATTAGTAAAATATTCAAAAAGTAGATTTAAAATTATATGTATGCACATTGTTGTACATTCAGTCCAATATATATGATGCTGTTTAAGTTACTATTTAATAGTATAATTATACTTTATTCATGTGTATTAACTAGTGTTAAAACCTTACAGCTTATAATATTTCATTTTGAATAGTTCCTGTACTATTATTATCTAGTTAATAGATGCATCTCCAGACTGAATTTTTTTCATTTTGAGATATGGTTGCTTGGTAGTTGTTTTTTGCTTTATTTGAACTATAACTAAATACTCATTCTACAGGTATTAGTGCTTTTATCATACTAATGGTCATGTTGATTAATGAAATTATCACTAAAGTACTAAAGAAGGTTCAGTAGATAGTGCATGACTATTATCTTTAGTTCAGTAATGCTATGCTTATTTACTTATATTATAATGTTACCAGTTGGTTTTGTTATACTTATATATGTTATCTTACATATCTTTCAGTTTTAATTGTATTACTTCTTATGATAGAGTGTTCTAGTTAAGCAGAGTGTGATTTATTTATTATTTACTTGTTTCTCTTTCTCTTGAAATACTTGAGGAAATACATTTAATCACTATAAATTTCAATTTAAGGATAGGAGCTTTAGATTAGTATTAGAAGTAGGGATTAAGCATGTTGGACGTCTTGAAATTAGTTAATTTTGTATATATTTTTAGTAGTATTACTCGTACTTTATGTTACGTTAGGCATCCTTTGAGTAATTTGTATTTTAACTTGAGGTTATTATTATCTATAATTACAATGTTTTTTTTCATGTTTTCTGCTCTTCCTTTATCACAGGGGGATTGGTGGGTAGGCACTAGGGTTAGGATAAAGGTTATTATTATACATTTCATGGTTCTTAAAAAAACTTTTTTCTTTTTTTTTCAACAAATGTTATTTGATGACTTGCTTGAATACTTAAAGACTGTTTTTCTTTTATTTTTTCTTCTTCTTTTTAATGTTGTGTTGGATTTGCACCTTGAGTTCACTTTTATAGCATCAATAATGATTATACTTGTAGAATATGCCTGTTGACATAATTTTAGATTCTTGGAATGTTAGAGGCATTCAAGATAAAGCGAAAAAGTCACTATTATTTCATATGATCTTTAAATCACAGGCTAACATTTGTTTTATTCAAGAGACCCATATTTCACGTATTGATTGGAATAAAGAGTTAAAAAAATGGATCAAAAGATTATAGCTTCAGGTGACTCATCTAACTCCAGAGGTGTAGCTATAATCATTAAACAAAAATTCATTGGGAATATTATTGATGAGAAATTTGATGATGAGGGAGGTGGTGCTTATTTACGCTTCTATTGCTGGTTTGGACAAACCCTTATTCATTTTAAATCTATATGGCCCATGTAATTCACAACATTTGTTCATTTTAAAAATTTACAATATTCTTGCATCCTATAAGGATCATCATATTATAGTGGGTGGTGACTGGAATGCAGTTATAAACCCTGTAATTGATCGTTCCCGCTCCACTGTCACCTATAATCTTCAATCTACTCTGGCTATAAATGATTTGATGACAGAATATAATTTAATAGATCCCCTCCGCACTGTTAAAAATATAAACAAGAATGATATATATATACTTATTATTCTAAGTGCTATCATTTGTGGTCCAGATTAGACTTCTTTCTAATTTCAGATTATATTTCAAAATATATTGTGGACTTTACTACAGAACCCAATCGGATCACTCAAGAATTTCACTAAAATTGAACATAAAACCCAATATCAAAAATAAAACTATGTTTAATAAGTGGACCTTAAATAATAAGTTATTGTCAAATGAAGATATTTGCAAACAAGCTTCAGAAATCCTAAATGAAATGGTGAATAGTCTTGAATCATCAGACATTCCTTATGACATACAATGGGCTGCATGTAAAGCAAGATTAAGAGGTTTATTTATTAGTAAAGCTGCTTTTTCAAAAACAATACTTTAAGAAAGAGGAATTCTTAAAATCAAGAATTTCTTCGTTGGAAAATCATCTTAGTCTGAACTATGATGCTACTTTAGAAAAACAAATTTTTGATTGTCAGAAAGATTTAATTCTGCTTCACCAAAATAACCTCTCCTTAGCTGAACAAAAGCTACTTGCTTCATATTCAGAGTGGGCCCAGGTTCCATCTAAATTGTTAGCGAGAATTATTAAAGTTAACTTCAGAAATCCAAATATTACATCTTTATCTTATAATAACAGATTATATAATACTGATGAAGAGATTATTCAACTTTTCACCTCTCTTTACACTGAGTTATATTCAGGTTCTTCTAATTCTGTTAAAGATAATCACTCAAAACTCTTTTAGACTCTTTGCAGTTCCTAAACTTAATGATAATCAGCAAAACTACTTTCTACCCCTATATCGGTACAAGAAATCTCGGATTCAATAGATAATCTTAAATTGGGTAAATCTCCGGGACCTGATGGTTTTACTCCAGAATTTTCAAAACTTTCAAATTGGTAGTTCTTCCCTTTCTATTTAAAGTTTACAATCATATAAGAGTTAATGATATCTCAGATATTCATTGGAACACATCCAAAACCATTCTAATTCTAAAAATAATAAAGATAAATCTGACCCAGTAAATTATAGACCCATTTCTTTAATTAACGTGGATATTAAGATTCTGTCATCTATTCTGGCTAACAGATTGAAATGGATTTTACCCTCAATTATCTCGTCAGATCAATCAGGTTTTATGTCTCAGAGACATGCTTGGGATAATACTCTATCTTTAGAGACTATACTTCATCTCATTAAGAAAAATCCAAACCCTATATATGCTTTGATTATAGATGCATCAAATGCCTTTGACAGAGTATGTTGGAACTTTCTATTTCAAACTATGTTATGTTTTAATATTCCCTTATTCTTTATACATTTTTTAAAAGTTTTATACAAGAATATGTTTACTAGACTATATATTAATGGTCAATTTTCTGCTCCGATAAAGATCACTAAAGGAACAAGACAGGGTTGTCCATTGTCCCCTTTTCTTTTCAACATTTATTTAGAACCTTTGCTATTGTTTATCACTCAAAATACTTTTCATAACATCCCTAGAATTCTTAATACTAATATTCATTTCTCTGCTTTTGCGGATGATTTAGTAATCTACTTTCAAACTCCATTATCTGATTACAGAAAAATAATGAATTCTATTGATTATTTTTCTTTGGTTTCCAACTATCTTTTAAATTCTACAAAAACTCATATTTTTCCCTTAAATCATTTAGCACACAAATCTTTTTGTTTCCAGACGATCATTTTCAGTTTACTTTTAATATAAAATATTTAGGAATCAATTTAGAACACAATAATAAATCTTCCTTTCAAAATAATATTAATAAATTATGGAACTCTATATTGTCTGATATGGACAGATGGAAGCATCTAAACCTTTCATTTCTTTCAAGGGTGGCCATTATTAAAATGAATATTCTGCCTAAATTTCTTTACCAATTCTCATCATCTGATCAGATAATTTCAAAAATTTTTTTTGAGTCTGTAAATAAAGCTTTGGCAAAATTCATATGGTTCCCTAAATCTGTTAGAATTTCCTATTCTAGATTGGCATTTTCGAAGGACAAGGGAGGTTTGGGTTTACCTAATCTTTATCTCTATTATTTGATTGTCTCATCCAATAAACTTCTTACTATCTCTAAATTCAATAACACTTCTTATCCAAATCACTCTTTATGGATAAAATTATGGTATAATTATGTCATTTCTAATAATTTAAATCCTGAAGCTATTCCCTTTATCTCTCTGGATAGTTTATTATTAAAAATATATCTACAGTATTTAAACAAAAGATTAGACATTTCCAAACCTTACTCAAAATGTGTAAACTAGAAAAGATCTCGCACCATGTTCAGCCAATTCATCCAAACCCAAATATATTATTGGACAATAAACTTTTGAACTTAACAAACTATCCTTTAATTAAAAATCTAAAAGTAGGAGATGTTTTGAAATATCTTGACTTGCCTTTATCTGACTGGTGTAAGTTATTGAAAGTAAACTGGAATTACTCACCAATTCTTACACAACTAAGAGCAATAATTAAAAACAAATTTGTATGTCTGGTCCCCATAGACTCACAATTGAAAAACCTTAACACGATTATCAAAATACTTTCATCATCTGATAAAATGCTCTCAAACTCATATAAATTAATTAATTCTTTAATGATGGACCACAACTGTCTTTTATCTAATGTTTGGTTGAATTATAATTCCCAATTGTCAGAATCTCAGAAAGTCCTGGCTATTAGACACACTAAGGAATTTATCCCTTTTAAAAATTTGCATACACACAATTAATGATTAATAATGATGCCTACTTTACCCCAATCAAATTAAACAAATTTAACCCCAATAAGTCCCCTTCGTGTTCATGCTGTTCTCATCCCCAAGCAGACCTCCTTCATATTCTATGGTATTGTCATTTTTCTCACAGATTGTGGACATCTTTGAAAGTCAGACTGCAGAAAATGGGATATCAAAAATCCATGTTGATGTGGGAATTTGCTATTCTACATATTCCATTGATTCATCTTTCAAAAGTTGATATTCATGTTATCATTTTTATTTGCTCATTACTAAAACTTTATATAATACAAAATTGGATTGATCGTTCTAAATTAAAATGGGTTACTTTCCAGAAAATGGCTTTTAAATTTATTGATGCTCAAAGATACTTAGGTGGGAGTCCAAAAAAAAGCTATTAGAAAGGTTGTGTTAGAAAAGGTTCTAAACATATTAAATAGTTAATGTTAAATATTTTTTTTTCTCTCAGGTTGCCTAACTTGTATATAGTGTACATATGGTGTATGTTTTATTTCTAAATAATTTATCAAAATCTCAGGAAGGTTGTTATCACTAGATGAATTGTTATATGTTCATTTATGCCTTCTTGTTATGTATAATCTTTTAATTGTCTTGCTATTCATATAATTAATAAAAAATTTTTTGAGAAAAAAACTCGTGCAACTTAAAGATAAAGCATGGAAGTCATAGTTATAAACCAAAGTCTCAGACATTCCTACAATAATATAGGTAGTTAAGTAACCATAGCAAATAATGCATAAAACAGAACAAAAAAGATTATTTTAGCAACAACCAAAATTTACTGTCAAACAATCCAAAAACTTCTGGAAATCAACAAAGGCATTTCTCAGTCCCAGGAATCAAACCCGATCCAGCCCATCCCCAACAAATTTATTTTTTTAAAATTTATTTGACATTAATTTAATGTGAAAGTCCGGGTGTATATTAGAACACCGAATGTTCAAAATTGTGAATGCTCTAATGAGTGGAAATGCCGGACCTTGAAGTGCTTTTTTGGGATCGCGGTACAGTGAAGGTCAGAATACTTGCCCTTTCCTCATTGTGGTGTTATCTCAGAGTTGGAATATATACTTAGCAGGTGATGTGGGAGCCACAGCCACCCACAATAAAGAGTTTGAGGTCTGGCATTTTCACTCATTAGATCATTCATGATTTTGAACATTCGGTGTTTTAATATAGACCCGAAAGTCCAACTGAGCATGTGCCCATTTTTAGTGGAAACCCAAGGAGAAAAGCACCAAAAGCTCCAAAAGCACATTAACAAAGTTACAATTTTACATGATTACAGACTATCATCACAGTCAACAAGTAAAAAGTATGGATATATGAAAAAAAATGTTATACTATATAAAAAGTAGCACACGCTCTTTTCAATAGACACAGTTATGGTTTCATGAAAGGGAAAGGGTAGAGTAAGAAAGCAAATGAGAGAAAATTAGTAGATAAGGTTTACAAATGGCAAGGCTGGAAAAAGGGTAAAGTTCAACAGCTAGTAGGATGGGTCACGAGAAATTACTATTGCCAAGATTCAGAAGAGAAAGCGGAGAAGTTACTTGGCTTGCAGTAAGTTCCAGATACGATAGCTGAATAAAGAACTAAGTTGGCATGGGGCATTGGCAGAATAGATGGTCTTTCAATCGAGATTTGAAGGAAGAGTAACGTGGTATACGTCTAAAAGATCAGGAATAATATTCTAGGATTTTGCAACACAATGTGAATGCAGACTGACTCCATTTGATCTTTGAAGTTTATAAACAGATAGTAGATGCTTGAGAGAGGAACATAATTTATGAGATGGAATACAAAATTGAAGTAAAGTTGAAGTTGTACGTGAAAAAGAGGTGTTATACAGTATTTTATGTGAAGGAATGACCAAGATGACATATACTGCAAGAATTCTGTAGAAATTCAAATAAAGACGTTTATTGTGTCCAAAATAAGAGTTAAGTGCTTTCGCAAGGAATTGCTTCTTCAGACCTTTAAAAGCACCTAATAAAACAATTATATATATATATATATATATAAGATGATCATCTTGAGAGCAGATAGGGGCAGGGGTCTTAATGAACATGCTACAATAAAGCCTCTGCTTAGGAAAAGAAGGGTTCTGAAGTGAATAAACTAGATATATATCTTGCATTAGCAGTTTTGTAGTAGGGTAATGTTCTAATTATTATTTATATATAGATTTCTTCATTATATATTATGATGTGTGATTTTATTCTGTTGTTTTTCAGAATGACTGTATTGTGTCTTTAAGCATGCTTCTTGATGATGTGTTCTCAGTTAATTGTAGTTGTTCCTTGATTGGAGAGTTTGAATTTTACTGTTTGTATATATATATAATTGTTTTATTAGATGTTTTAAAGGTCTGAAGAAGCAATTCCTTGCGAAAGCGCTTACCTCTTATTTTGGATACAATAAATGTCCTTATTTGAATTTCTACAGAATTCTTGCAGTATATGTCATCTTGGTCATTCCTTTGCTCGAGTTTTATTGTTTTAAATTTTTCATTGTTATTAGTGAGTGACGGAATGTTTATCTAGTAGATTATCGTTTGTTTCCTGATTTCATTTATTACAGTATTTTGTGTGTTAACACTAGTTGATGAAAAGTTATCAGATTGGATAGTTCAAGCCAGTTTAAGACTTTGAGTGTAGATCAGTGGTGTGTATTGGGGGGCTGACCAGTGGAAAACTTAGCTATTTTGTTAAAGCATTGACTGAATTTTGCTTTTAGGGAAAAGTGAAGATTAGTTAGGATAGGGTAGGTACATGTAACTCCCAAAGCATTTTTTTTTTACAGTTGAACTCATGTTATAAATACAAAGGCCTCCCTCCTACAAAACAAAACTACTACAAATCCAGCCACCTCACTCCAATCATTGAAACTACAACAGACCTTCACACTCACTCCAATGCCAAAATCTGGAATTACAAAATGCCTATGCACCCTTAAGACAACAACCACTGCCCCAGATCAATTTCAATCTAAATACCTTAAACTTACTGTAGATATCCTTGCATATCCAGTTTCAATTCTAATATATCATGCTATCCAAATAAGATATGACAGCAACTGAGCTCACAGACAACAGTACAGACACCATTCTGTCACCCTTATCTCTCTCAGCTTACTACATATATTACTCCTCACTCCCTCACAGCAGGGTTTCCGACATGATCACATTACAGCCACTGTCCTTCTAAGGTTCACAGATATAATAAATCACAACAGGAATTCAGGTCTTCTGATCTCAGTCCTATTTCTGGATCTATCCAATATGTTGACACAGCCAATAATCAAATTTAGGAACAATGAAAATCAAAGAACTCAAAACACCATGGAATTCCAGACCAGCTTCACACAGGCCAAGCCAAGGGACTTAAAACACCAATGTTTATTGAATACACACAGGTTAAGTGTTTTCTTCCCCTAGTAGGGACTTCCTCAGAACAAATTAAAAACCATACCCAACCCATCTATATACTGAACAATTGTTTACACCACACCGATTATCTAATTAGTACCACTTAACTATTAGATGACCAAGAAATATAATGAATAAAAAATAATAAATGGATAAAAAACTTTTTTTAAAATGTTAGAACATAAAAACAATCCAGTTGCCGTAACTTATTATATTCCAAAAATACCAAATGTGAAAAAATTATACAAAGAAATTGTTTAAAATATCTCATTAACCCAGAATATGTTTCAGCTTTAGAATACAAGCGATGTTAATAGTGTCGGTTATCCCTGGGTACTGTGTGGCATTAAGCCTCAGTTGCCACCTAAGTTCACAAATGTCTAAATGCACATCCAGGACCCTACCCTGTGGGTCCTTAACCAATTGCTGAAGAACCATGAATTTAAAAACATGATTCCCATTTTCATGGATGTGTCTAGCTAAGGCACTGGATTTTTTGTTATTTTTTATGTCTAACAAATGTTCACTGATCCTTTCTCTAAAATGCCTGCAGGTTTTACCTACATAAAAAATAGGAAAGTCCAAACATTTGAAGAGATATATAACATTCCTGCTGTTACAATTGAAATGCCCAGCTATATAAATGTTCCTACCATTCATTTTAAATTCATCCTTTGTCTCTAGAATACTCTTACAACAAGCTCTCATTCCACATTTAAAGTTGCCATGCCACCTATGATTAACCAAATTGTTAATAAATCTACCCATTTCTAGAATGTTTTTAAAATATCTTTCTTTTCTATAAACAACAGTGGGCTTCCTACCGACTTTATGGGCTATCTGTTGATCAAAAAACAATATATCCCAACTGTGCCTAATTATATCTACCACCACCTCAGAATCAAAATTGTAGGTGGTGACAAAGTTTGGCCCATTTTTATTCCTATTCACTTGGGGAGAAATTTGAATGGCTGGACCCCTCACCACTCCATATTCCCCACTTAAAATAGGTTTAAAAATCCCATTAGCTCTCTTATGAATAACTTCCTCACTCACTGCAGTCAACAATGACAAGGGATATTCTCTTTGTTCAAACATCTGAACAATGCAGGCCACTTCATTCAGAAATTTATTATCATCATTTACCATTCTGGCAGCCCTCAATAACTGCCCCTTTATGATGGATTGTTTCTGGTGATGGGGGTGCCAGCTGTTGTAAACAAGATATGAACTAGAGAAGGTTGGCTTTTGGTATATCCCTCGTATCAATTTGCTGTTATCTATCTGTTATCTACATCAATCTTCAAAGAAACATCCAAATAAGTAATTTCATGTCTGCTAAAACAAAAAGTGAATTTCAGGAAATCAACTGTTTCATTTATATACTCTAATAATTCACTTAAAATTTCCTCTGGACCCCTCCAAACCAAAAAATATCATTCAAAAATCTAGTGAAATGGACTATGTGTTGCAGAAACTTACTCTTGAAAAATGTGTTCTTGCTCCCAGAAGGACATCATAGTTTGCAAAAACAGAGGCACAGGCTGTCCCCATTGCTACTCATGTTGCCTGCTTGTAATATTGCCCCTCAAAAAATATATAGTTGTTTTTCAGCACTAAATCCATCAGGGCTACACATTTATTAATCTGTCTTGTTCATAAAAACCTGTTTTTATTAATTGCACTTCCAGCTAAGTTAACCCCACATCATGGGAAATCACTAAAAATAGATTACATATATCAATTGTGACCAGTAAGGTGTCAGAAGTAACCTAAGTTTGATTCAATTTTTCTCAAAAATGCCAAGAATATTTGCAGATTTAAGAAAAGGCTGCCAAGCCTTTTTGTAACAGCACATCCAATAATCCGCTGATAAAACAGGTCTTAGACCGTTTTCCATCTACGATTGGTCTAAATCTAGGGTTGTTTAAGCCTTTATGGATCTTAGGTATACCAAATATGTTGGACACCATTAGATGATCATTCTTCATAAAATAAAATTCCTTCTCATCTATTTACCCTTGGTATAACATGTCCTCTAAGGCTAAATCCACTGCTCTATGAATAATGTTAATTTCATTCAGGGAGCTTTCGACATAAGCCCCATCTGCAAGAATCATACACATGCCATTAGAGTAGTCACCCCTGTCCATTACCACAATGTCACTGCCCTTTTCGGGCTTCATGACACAGATGTCTTTATCCTTAGCAATTTCAAAAACAGGTCATACTCTTTGCTACTCAAATTGTTATTAACATTAGTTTTTACTATATTATAAACCTGTCTAATTTCCCTCTTGCAGGCTTTTTCAAATACCCCTATGAGATTGTTGCTGGGGGGATTGAATGTGCTAGGCTTTTTCAAATTCACAAAATTACTGTAGTCATGCTCGACTTCATTACCAAACCAAATCTTACAGTTTAAATTTACGCACAAATAACTTTAAATCTATCAAGATATCTACTATATTACCCCTTCTACCAGGAACAGAAGTCAACCCCTTTCGCTAGTAGATTATCATGCTGAACCATAAAACATTTACTGGAATAGTTATATATTTTAAAAACACCTGCAGTGTTGTATATTATTTGAGGCATCCCAATACCTTTGTGTGTCAATGCCAACAGAATCTCTAAAGCAATTGCTTAATTTACAAACATCTCAGTGTTCATCGCATTAACCAGTCCGGCTTGTGTAAACACATCACAGTTAGAATTGCTTACATCACACCAATTCAGCTGTCTGGACCATGCTGACAGGTCCCTACCCACAAGTACTTTGTCCCAAGTCATTAGAAACAGTTTTTTTCACTTACTTCCATCAGATGGAGAAGATCCAAGTCCATTAATTCATCCGCTGATAATTTTGGCTCCTCTCTGCCTTTGGTCTTGCTCCTTGCTGGTAATAGTCCATTTTTCCATTCCCCAAAAAAGAATGGGATTGCTGCCATTTTCCCCTAAGGCATTCAGACCGCCTCAAATTCTCGTCATCAGGGCCTTGTTCATCAGTGTACTCACTTTCCACATTAGATAATCTCGGGGATGATGTCACTTTCTCTCCAATTCGCGGCTCCTGATTGGTTTCACCCTGGTTGCTGCGGTTGCCATGACGACACGTGGAATAAGGGTATACCCTTGCCTTATTATATTCTTGCATATCCCTCTTGATTTTATTACATTTTTGCCAGTAAATGTCCACAAATGTTGTCAACGTTATTAAAAATATTCACATAATTGGTTTGATAAGTATCAACACTACCTCATTCTTAATAATCCTTTCATACTCTTTCAAGTTGGTAGTAAAAGTTTCAAGAGTTCAAGTGTTGTATTTGACCATTATTTTCATTAATTCAACTCCAGTCCGGTCAAATAGCTCACGTAGTTCCTTTAACATCTTGGAATTACCTTTTGCTCCATTTGGGTACTTCCACAGCCACAAACCATGCAGCACCTGATGCAGTTCTATATTTCTCTTCAAATAGGAATTTTCTAATTGTAGCTTTTTGTATGTAAATAAATCCTTTTCAAGCATACCAAGCCTCTGAACTAGGGACAAGCCTCTTCCTTGCCCCACACCCGATGGAACGTGATTCTCCCAAAATTATTGATCTTCCAGGAAATAAAATCTGTTCCACTCACACTGGTCACTCTCCCTCTTCAATTAACAGTATCACCAGACTGCAAACCTCCAGAATCTTAAACCGATTGTCAAGGCTGGGATGGACAGGTATGCTGAGTTAAAGGATAACCCTAGCTGCCAAAAATATTACCAACTCCACCTTGTTTCTCAGCCAGGGATTTAATTTGCGTAGTACGCAATGCCAGCTGCTGGTTAATCTGTTGAAGCAGCTCCATAACATCACTGTCAGCCATAGGTCCCTCCATGAAGAGTAATGGACAACAAACACTGGAACCAGGAAAATCAAAAGAACTCAAAACACAACGGAATTCCAGACCAGCTTTACACAGGCCAAGCCAAGTGACTTAAAACACCAAGGTTTATTGAATGCACACAGGTTAAGCGCTTTCTTCCCTTAGTAGAGACTTCCTCAGAACAAATTAAAAATCATACCAAACCCATCTATATACTGAACAATTGCTTACATCACACCAATTATCAAATTAGTACCACTTAACTATTAGATGACCAAGAAATATTATGAATAAAAAATAATAAATGGATACAAAACTTTTGTTAAACTGGACTGGTTAATGAAATGAACACTGAGAAGTTTGTAAATTAAGCAATTGCTTTAGAGATTTTGTTGGCATTAACACACAAATGTATTGGGATGCCTCAAATAGTATACAACACTGCAGGTGATTTTAAAATATATAACTATTCCAGTAAATGTTTTACGGTTCAGCATGATAATCTACTAGCGAAAGGGTTGACTTCTGTTCCTGGTAGAAGGGGTAATGTAGTAGATATCTTGATAGATTTAAAGTTATTTTGTGTGTAAATTTAAACTGTAAGATTTGGTTTGGTAATGAAGTTGAGCAAGACTACAGTAATTTTGTGAATTTGAAAAAGCCTAGCAAATTCAATCCCCCCAGCAATAATCTCATAGGGGTATTTGAAAAAGCCTGCAAGTGGGAAATTAGACAGGTTTATAATATAGTAAAAACTAATCGCTTTGTGGCTTATGTATGTTAGGCAAGGGTCACTCTGAGCAGCAAGTGGTACTGAATCAATCATTGGTCTGATGAGTGATGAGTTATGTTAACATACTGTTAATAACAATTTGAGTATCAAAGATACCTGTTGTTTGAAATTGCTAAGGATAAAGACATCTGTGTCATGAAGCCCGACAAGGGCAGTGGAATTGTTTAATGGACAGGGGTGACTACTCTAATGGCATGTGTATGACTATTGCAGATGGGGCTTATGTCGAAAGCTCGCTGAATGAAATGAACATTATGCATAGAGCAGTGGATTTAGCCTCAGAGGACATGTTATACCAAGGGCAAATAGATGGGAAGGAATTTTATTTTATGAAGAATGATCATCCAATGGTGCCCAACATATTTGGTATACCTAAGATCGATAAAGGCTTAAACGACCCTTACTTTAGACCAATCATAGATGGAAAATGGTCTAAGACCTGTTTTGTCAGTAGATTATCGGATGTGCAGTTACAAAAATGTTTGGCAGCCTTTTCTTATATCTGCAAAGATTCTTGGCATTTTTTAGAAAAACTGAATCAAATTGAGGTTACTTCTGACACCTTACTGGTCACAATTGATATATGTAGTCTATTTTTGGTGATTCCCCATGATGTGGGGTTAATTTGGCTGGAAGCACAATTAATAAAAACAGGTTTTTATGAACAAGACAGATGACTAAATGTGTAGCCCTGATGGATTTAGTGCTGAAAAACAACTATATATTTTTTGAGGGGCAATATTACAAGCAGGCAACATGAGTAGCAATGGGGGCAGCCTGTGCCTCTGTTTTTGCAAACTATGTGATGTCCTTCTAGGAGCAAGAACACATTTTTCAAGAGTAAGTTTCAGCAACGCATAGTCCATTTCACTAGATTTTTGAATGATATTTTTTTGGTTTGGAGGGGTCCAGGGGAAATTTTAAGTGAATTATTAGAGTATGTAAATGAAACAGTTGATTTCCTGAAATTCACTTTTTGTTTTAGCAGACATGAAATTACTTATTTGGATGTTTCTTTGAAGGATGATGTAGATAACAGATAGATAACAGCAAATTGATATCAGGGATATACCAAAAGCCAACCTTCTCTAGTTCATATCTTGTTTACAACAGCTGGCACCCCCATCACCAGAAAAAATCCATCATAAAGGGTCAGCTAGTGAGGGCTGTCAGAATGGTAAATGACGATAATAAATTTCTGATGAAGTGGCCTGCACTGTTCAGATGTTTGAGCAAAGAGAATATCCCTTGTCATTGTTGACCAAAGTGAGTGAGGAAGTTATTCATAAGAGAGCTAATGGGATTTTTAAACCTATTTTAAGTGGGGAATATGGAGTGGTGAGGGGTCCAGCCATTCAAATTTCTCCCCAAGTGAATAGGAATAAAAATGGGCCAAACTTTGTCACCGCCTACAATTTTGATTCTGAGGTGGTGGTAGATATAGTTAGGCACAGTTGGGATATATTGTTTTTTGATCAACAGGTAGCCCATAAAGTGGGTAGGAAGCCCACTGTTGTTTATACGAAGGACAGGTCTTTTAAAAATATTCTAGAAATGGGTGGATTTATTAACAATTTGGTTAATCATAGGTAGTTTGGCAACTTTGCATGTGAAATGGGAGCTTGTTGTAAGAGTATTCTAGAGACAAGGGATGAGTTTAAAACGAATGGTAGGAACATTTATGTAGCTGGGCATTTCAGTTGTAACAGCAGGAATGTTATATATCTGGCCAAATGTTTGGACTGTCCTATTTTTTATATAGGTAAAACCTGCAGGCATTTTAGAGAAAGGATCAGTGAACATTTGTTAGACATAAAAAATAACAAAAAATCCAGTGCCTTAGCTAGACACATCCATGAAAATGGGAATCATGTTTTTAAATTCATGGTTCTTCAGCAATTGGTTAAGGACCCACAGGCATTTGTGAACTTAGGTGGCAACTGAGGCTTAATGCGACACAGTACCCAGGGATAACCGACTCTATTAACATTGCTTTTGTTCTAAAGCTGAAACATATTCTGAGTTAATGAGATGTTTTTAAAAATTTCTTTGTATCATTTTTTCACATTTGGTATTTTTTTGAATATAATAAGTTATGGTAACTTGATTATTTTTATGTTCTAACATTTTAACAAAAGTTTTTTATCCATTTAATATTTTTATTCATAATATTTCTTGGCCATCTAATTGTTAAGTGGTACTAATTAGATAATTGGTGTGATGTAAGCAATTGTTCAGTATATAGATGGGTTGGGTATGGTTTTTAATTTATTCTGAGGAAGTCTCTACTAGGGGAAGAAAGCACTTAACCTGTGTGTATTCAATAAACCTTGGTGTTTTAAGTCACTTGGCTTGGCCTTTGTGAAGCTGGTCTGGAATTCAATAAGATGATTTCTTGTCTTTCCTTCTTATATCCTTTGTAATCCCACAAGGATCCATCCTAAAACCACTGCTGTTCAACTTATTTATCAATGACTGAAACACAGCAGCCAAAGAGGCCAGACTAGTACAATATACTGATGACTACACTCTAATATGTGCTGCTAGGACACTAAACATGCTCCAAACACTCACCCAGAAATCCTTTTCCTCCATAGAAGCTTGGCGTGACAATTCACAACTCTGCTTAAATCCAAAATAAATAAATAAACTACTATGGTTTACCCCAAATCTTTCTCCTCCTAAAAGACTACCTTTAATTTACTGTCATAAAACAACACCAATAAAGAATGAATATCTGACACCAAACTACCAGGTGTGATTACAGACGACCACCTGAAATCTGATCTCCACCTTCAGCTGGTCATAAACAAAACACATCAAAAGCTAGGCTGCCGCTATAGAGTAAAACACTACCTTACTGACTCTGCTAGGCAAAACATTGGCATTTCATTTCTGCTCCCAACTCTTCCGCATGCCTTACATATCATAAACAATCTCAATTCCTATCAGATGATCTAAAACAATGTTACAATAAAGTAGCCACATTTACAACCAAGCAACAATATAGATCACATCAGTGACTCTGTCTAAAAGAACTAAACAGGCTGGACCTAAATAATTCTCAACTGTACTTGCAATTAATTACATCCTTCAAGCTAGTACACAACCTTAAAAAAATTCTCATCTCCTTACTTCATCAAGCAAACTTACACAACCCAGAAGATTCTATGCTCCACAAATTATTACTCTCCATAACTATACCTATCAATGATCCATGATATTCCCTGTATTCAAACTGTATTCTAATAGCTGGAGCATCATACCACTTCACTTAAGAACAGTCTGGAACCTGAAAAACTTTAAATGTGAAATGAAGCAACACCTGATAAATGACTGAGCCCCTTCACCACCCCTAGTTAAACTGGTACTAGTATAGCTATATGAATTTGTGCAATAACTCTCTTCTGCACTAAATGTAATGTACAAGTCTCATAACTATACCCTCCTGTACCACTGCATATCATTTTTTGTCCTTTTTTCCTTTGGCCCGCTCAGACTATTTATCTTAAAAAAATTTCATATACAATTCATGTATCTGTTATTTTTAATCTAAACTGTTTGATGTGACTGATGTCAAGGATGTTTGAATAATGGAAAGGATGCTAATGAATGAAACCAACTGTCAATGATGAAAGCTGCAAATGATGCCCATGATGCCTGTATAATGGAGATTTTCTCCAGGGGTCTCTGCGAAAAAAAAGACACTGCTCAGTTTGATTTTCCCAGTAAACCAATGCCAATAACAAATAAATAAATAAATAAATAGGATGAGTATCCTCTGGAAGTTTGCACTGTAACTTCTAATGGGAGGAGCTTAGCTTTTTAATGCAATAAAGTTATGTTCTCACATTTAAACAAATATATTGCTAAATATCCTCTCAGAGTTGTCTCCTCTTACACTCAGTCACTATCCTCCGTCATGGAGAAAGTATGTGTCATATAATATTACATTTCTATTTGTTCTAAGACTGTGCAGAACAATGAAAAGATTTTGGTAGCATGTTATATTTGCAACAATTTAATTTAGATCAGATAAGCTTTATGTATGCTGAGCATGTTTACCTTTAACATCTATGTATGCAATGTGAGTTGCTGGTGTTCTGATATATATATATAAATATATATATATATATATATATATATATATATATATATATATATATATATATATATATATATATATATATATACACACACATACATATACACAAACACTGTTTTGACATACTGGTTAATCTCATGAATTTTACTAAGTGATGGTTTTAGATTGTGCTTATCAGTGTAGTGCCATGTTCTGATAATCTACTTGATACAGCTGCATATACACACACTGTGTTACTGTGGTTCTCTATCAGTATACTTCCTGCTAAAACTACTCTGAGCTTACATTCATAAACTTTCTTTTCATCACTCTACTCTTATACTTCCAATGTATACTCTTGCTCTGACTTACTGTGTTCCTTCCTCCATATCTTTTGGTTTGGTTAGTAAGTACTAATGTTATTCCCTCAATATAATATTACAGTTTAGTAGAGTTTTTCTCTTTCTTTCATTCATTTCAGAGCCTGTAGTCACTGCATCTGACCTCAATACTGCAGGAGCTCTGCTGCAAAGCCCTACTCCTACAAGTTCACAGATAATTTTGTCATCGTATAATGTAAGCACATTTATCATAAAGACGCTTACCGCGTATTAACTTTAATCAGTTAAATACTTGCTTGCTCTGTGATTGAACGTCTCTGCGAAATAGTCTGTGCACTCTGAGAATCTCTTACTAAGTTGGCCACTGTCCCTATTTTCTCCACCAGTAGACTATATTGCTTATGCCAGGTATTTAGCCTCAGGAAATGACAGACAACCTGTTTTACTTTGCATCTCTTTATTAATTGTTTTGTACTGGCTATAAACTGATTGTTCTTAGTTATAATTTGACATAAGGGTGGCAATACAGCTACACTGGAACATATCCTCCATTGGATATCCATAATATTTCCACAAGAAAAAATACAACTAGGTGATGTGAATGCCAATTGGTTGGACATAAACTCTAACTCAGCTACATCTAGCATGAACTTATATGGTTTCACGCAAATAATTTATAGTCCCATACATTTTAACAAGACATCAAAATCCCAATTAGACTGGATCCTGGTATCAGATCCTAGCAAATACTCAACAACAGGTACAATGTCAGACTCTCTCTCAGTGATGATATCCAAATCTATGTGATCAGACTGCTCACAGATCTAGTTAAACAGCATATTTATAAAAAAACACTCAACCTTTCCAAGTTTAACTCAGAAATATTCATTAATGCGCTATCATCCATTAACTGGAACTTCCTAAAAATCCACCCCTTAGATGATACTGTAAATTAATTCAATACAACTTTTTAAAATATCCTAAATAGCCCTGCACCTTCTAGAAAGAAGAGACAAAAAACAAACAATGCAATTTGGCTATCGAAAAAGAGTAGAATACTAATGCAGGAAAGAAACAAAGCATGGGAAGTATGGCAAAAATATAAAATACTTCAGTATCTTGAAAACGTCAGAATGCTTTGCAATCGTACTAAAATGCAAATAAATGAAGACAAAAAACTATACTATAATAACTTTCAGAATAATACTAAACACAACCCTAAAACATTTTGAACATTCATTAAAGAAATCTTACATCCTGGCCAAATATTTAACCCAACCCCCCCCCCTCTCAAAAGCTCACCACTCAAAACTGCAATATAGTTCAACTCTTATTTTATACATAGCATAGTATCTCTAACCAAGGATTCCTCAACATCTAATCCAGCTCTTCCCAACAGCCACATATTATCACATTCACTTTCACCTTCAAACCTGTGCCCACATCCTATAGAAAACTACCCTTAAACAAACTTAAGGCGTGCTCTTCTTCAGCAGATGACCTTCCAAGAGAGTACCTAAATTAGCAGCCAGTAGCATTGCCTATCCTGTCTCCATATTTATAAGTAGGTCAGTACAAGAATCCCATGTTCCATCTGTCTGGAAAAAGTCACACATTTTCCTTCTGCACAAAGTAAGAAATTCAACAGACATTAATAACTTTAGACCTATCGCAATCTTCTCTCCCCTCGCAAAAATACTAGATAAAAGTATTCAAAAACAATTGCCTTACTATGTCCTGCAGGCAGAACTCCTATCCCCTACACTACATGATTTCCATTCTTCCCACATTACTAGCAGTGTCCTTCTAACCTATATAGATACTGTTGATAAAGCTTGAGATAACAGCAAACTAATCTCTTCCTTATTTCTAGACTTGGCTAAAGCCTTCAACACAGTTTGTCATGGCAAATGTCTGCTTCAAATGTCCTCACTACTAGGTCTCTCTTGGGTCTATTTCAACTTATCGAAAGCTGATAAGAGTGAACGCTCTTAAATCAACCCCTTAACATCGAACACACTAAATAGTGAAGACACAGAACAGTGATTTTTTCCCAGCCAAAAAAACAAAAAAAAAAAAAACAAATGCAAATACAACATTAATTGGTGGGCTTTGCCCCCCACACCCCCTCACTTAAATATACCAACTCCAAGATCGCACCACAGTGGAGGAAATGGCAAACTCCTGAAAATGGCCCAACAATTTTTTTTCCCCTGGAAAAAAAATCAGTGTTCTGTGTCTTCACTATATAGTGTGTTCGATGTTTACGGGTCAATCTAAGAGTGTTCACTCTTATCAGCTTTTGATAAGCTGATATAGACCTGTCTCTTTCTCAGCTCACCCTTCTCTGGTTCGAAAGTTACCTGTCTAATAGGTATTAATAGTAAAATCACACTCTATGCTCTCTTTTTACCTTCCAGTCACCACCTGAGCACCACAAGGCTCTATCCTTGGTCCCTTCCTCTTTAACATTTTCACCAACACCCTCAATACATCTGCAAAACAGGCCACCCTACTACAATGTGCAGATGATTCCACTATCAGTTGCATACCTGACAAAGCATACCTCCAGAAAATGACTCAGGAAGTTTTAACAGCCACTGAAACATTGATACTTACTCACTACTCATGTTCAACCCAAAAAAAGCCAAAACTACTACTTTTTTCCACAAATCCCTTTATCACGAAAAAACAGCATTTAACGTCCTCTCTCTTCATAATACAACCATTGAATTCACTTCTCCTAGCAAATTATCAGGGGTGATAGTGGATGATAAGCTTAAATTCAACCTGTATATACACAATTGCATAAAATAAGCTCATCAAAAACTAGGGATGCTTTATAGCGCCAAAGATTTTCTCAACAACACAACTAAAACTACACTTGCCACTGCTTATTCCCTCCCCACTCTTTTTTATAGTGCTCCACTACTTACTAACCTCCAGGCTTCACAAAAATTAAAACTTCAGCAATGCTATAACAAAGTTGCTAAATTTGCAGCAAATACCCTTTATAGAAACCACCACTGTATAATAGCAAAAAACCTACATTGGTAAAAACTGCCTCATCAACTAACATATACACCACTTCTTACCGCCTATAAAATTATCCAGCATCTCTCTGCCTGTCCAGCACTAAAACACATTCTGCACAACTATGTTCTCAGTTGGTCATTACAATCCTGTGACCAAAAACCCCTGTCTGTCTACAAACCTATCATATCTGCTGTGCATGGTCTATATTACATCGTCAAAAGGGTCTAAGTGAACACCCTTTGATCGACATGTAAATGTCGAACTTCAAAAACTTCAAATGGTCAAGTAAGTGATTTTTTTCTGAGGGATAAAAATCACTTGGCCAATAAAAAAAAAAGAAACAAACCATCAAACCCTAAGAAGTGGGGGGCTTCGCCCACCCCCCCATGTGGGAGGCTGTGCCCCCACACACACCCTAACTAAATATGTCAACTCCGAGATCACACTAAGAGTGTAGGAAAGGGCAAATTCCCAATAACGGCCAAGCACTTTTTTCCCCTGGGAAAAAATTCACTTACTTGGCCGTTAGAACTTTTCATAGTTCGACATTTGCATTTTGGTCAAAGGGCGTTCACTTAACAGACCCTTCGACAATGTAAATGAGCAAAACCAGGGTAAACTATATCCCTAAATGTGAACAAGTACCTTATATCTCCTTACTCTCCCTTCTTCAATTATTTTATTACTTCTATCAAATTTTCTTCCCTGACTTTCTATCTAAATATATCATAAACCTGTTTTTCTCTCACTTCATATTGCAATTCTTGTTTGTATTAGACTAACTTATCTTTAATTTCTTTACAAACTATCTAAAATTTCTTTAAATATTAAATTACTGTCATATAACGTTTATCGATTCTCAACCAATGTTTTTATATTATGTTTAATTTGTTATAATCATATAAACCGCAGATGATTTTGTTTTATTTTTGAAGTTTGTAAAAATATTGTTCTTAAAATGTTTTGTAATAATTTGGAGCTTTTCTCCCCGGGCATTTGCTGAAAGTAGACTTCTACCCAGTTGGACTCTTCTGGTAATCATATGCCAATAAATAAATACATTTTCATATCTCTGGAGCCATACAGGCTACTAAAAAAGTGTATATTTCAAACCCTTCACCACAAACCATTTTATAGTGACAGTATTCATTAGGTTCTAGGTCTTAAAACAGGATTTCATAAGTTATACTGAACACAGTAACTATTAAGTTTGTAATATTTTGTAAACAGCTTACAATATTTCAGCAAGTACTCAAATTACACACATATACTGCCATCAGCACTTTGTTCATCAAATTAATAGCTTTCATATCAGGCTAAGCAGTTGTTTCTGTGCTACTTGGTTGTTAAGATATTTAGAAAAACATGAAACTTGTAACAATATAAATAAATATTATATGCACGATAATTTATATCTCTTTACCTGCACTAAAAAGAGATCAGATATCAATACAGTTGTGTTTTCAACAGTGTAAGCTTTAAGATGAAAATTTTCAATACTTTGTTCGTAGCATGGTTTTGTAATTAATAATGCAAATATGAATAAGCAACATTTGATGCCTAGAGTAACTAGTAGGATGTAACTGCAGAAGCACTTGGATGCATCAGTCAGCTGTAATAAGTTAAACCATCTTGTGGTAGAGGTGGAGAGACTGAGGGAAAGTGAAATTTGTAGTAGCTTAGTATGGGACTCTATAGCAAATGTTTTTGATAACTAAAGGAATGTGGAAGAGGCTAGTAGACCTACATCCTTAAGGTGATTTATTGTGTTCTGGAAGAAGAAGAGAATTGTAGTGGTGTTATGCAAAAGGCTAAAGTCATGTTGAGTGGGAGAGACTAGGTCTTTACCTAGAAAAATATTTTGTTGGGACGGTACACATCTTTCTAGACTTTTTGATATGGGAGAGAAAACAGCTATTGCTCAATAGTTGGATAATTCCAGTGATTTTCCTCCTTTATGTAATGAGATAATACATGATTTTTTTTCAAAAGTTTAGGTACATATGATTCTTATACTGACCCGTTAATTAGTATTGGGATGGGGTATGCAATAGCATCTGCAACAAATTTTAAGTAATCAGCAGGAAGTTGTTCAGCTACTGATGTTGTAGGTTACAGTTCTAATAGCAGTTGTATTAGTTTAGTTGGGACAAGGTGAAGAGAAACTGTTGAGGCACTCTTTTATGTGAACTGAAGGGTATCTAATGGGTCATCTGCTAGAATTCCTAGTGATGCAGATGCTACTTGGATGAAGTGGGAGTTTAATTTTTGAGCAATGCTTTGGTTTATTTTACTTGGAAGAAGATTTGGCTGTGATGTGCTTCTAGGGATTAGAATTATATTTATGGTTGCCCAATAATTCTTTTGGTTTGCAATGTTTATCATTTTGGAGTTAGGTGAATAAAGTTTTTTTTTGTCAAATTGGATGAATTTGTTGGAAAGATTTCTATCACATGTCTATATGTTTTGTGGGAGGTTTTGGTTTTGACTTTATACCATTACTTCCATGATTTATCTCTTTTTTGCATTACCTGTTTGGAGTAAGACAAATATTTCAATTAGATATAATGTTCTTTTTGTTAGAGAAGCCTGAATATTAAGAACTAATAGGAAAGTAAAAATCAAAATTTTCAACTGCTTTATCTAGAAGTAAAGTTTTTAGGGAAGACTAGCTGATGTGCCTAAGTGTTGAAGTAAAGGAGTTTAAACGGATGTTTGTAATGTTTTGTTCTAGGTTGTATGAGATGTTGTATTGGTTTTGGTGCATTGTTAAATAGCATATGTGGATTTATAATCACTAAAGACATCAGGAAGTAAGACTGTAGCTGAGATTTTGTCTGGGAGGGGGGCATTGCCTTATTTCCAGTTGATGACTATATTCTTGTCAGTCTCTTTATTTAATCTGGTGGGGGAATTAATCAATTGAGTAAACTTTTATAGAATGATATTTTTATACTCTTCATTTTGAGCAATCCAATCATTGTTAAAATCATTCAGTATAATAGTTTTATTTGTGACATTTTTTGTGGTTCAAAATAGTATATCTTCAGTCATGTTGTAACTGGCATTTGGTGGGATATGAATTGCAACTACACACAGTAACCTATTTGCATTAAACTTTAATAAGCTAAACAAAATTCCAGTTTTGTATAACATGGGCATTGCATGAGGGAGTATATACAGTTCTAAGGTGTTTGCATATGTTATAGCTACCCCACCACCTCTTTTGATTAATCTATCAGACCTGATAATACTGTAGCTCTGTGGAAGAAATTCTTCAACTTTAATGGAAGGCTTCAGCAAGGTTTCAATAAGGGATAATAGTGCTTATGTGAGAAGACACATGCTTGCAGTTCTGATACTTCATTGGAGACACTACAAATAATTAGATTAAAAAGCTTGAGACTTGAAAGCATAGTGGTTGAGATAATGAGTTTTGAATTATTAGGTAATACCAGGATGTGATTATTGAGACTGAGTGGCCCAGGCTTTGAGTATATATCTCCATAGAGATACAGGAGTAAAGTAGAGATAAGGGCCTGAGGGCAGGATGTGTGTATGATTTTATGAGTAATTACATATTCTTTTTTGATTGAATTATTGAGAATGGAGAGATAAAATGTAAGTCTGATGTATTTGAATTTATTGTTTTTGTAATTTTAGGTGCTATGATGTTTTGAAGTCAGCTATTTTGTAGTTATATGGTGATATGATATAAAGCTATAGCAAGGAGCAGTTTTCAGGTTGATAGGCATGACTGAGTTTGTTTGTAGTAATGCAAAGTGGTAGAAAGTGGTAAGATGCAACAGCAAGATTAGTAGTGAAATTAGAATAAGATGAGTAGCTTAGTGTGGGAGTATAAGATAGAGCTGACTGGTGTAGGATATTGGGAGGTGACGTTTATGGGCTAATTAAGTATTATACTTTTTTAAGTATGATACATTTTTAGTGGGTGTTGACATTGGTTAAATTTACTAGTGATTGGATTATGGACTGTGACGGCTGTTTATGGAAGTGGCTATAATTTGCAAAATATAATGATATGGGTTTGGCAGAAATGGTGAAAGACAACAAAGTAAAGATGTGCTGTATCATGACTTAGCAGAATAGGGTAGCTATCAAAACAGAAAGTTAAAAAAATCTGCATTTGTTTTGTTTAGTCAGCCATCCTCAAGACAGTGGTCCAACTGGAATCAGTTAAAGGCACCCCAAAACAGTAAGTAGTTGGTGTGCAATAGGGCCTAATCCACAATTTCAAGATCATTTTTGTTTAGGTCAGCAACTTGGGATGCCAGTACAAGTCAGTCTTTACTGACTGGAACAGTCTCGGTACACTTTAAATGCTTAGTTTTTCAAATGAAAAGAAGCTGTTTGTAGTTACGAAACCCACACCTATCAAAATATAATGGGTGTACCAAGCCTGAACTATATTAAGACATGAAGTGTCCTTTTCCTTCAGCAGAATCACTGGTGGCAAGCAGCTTGCCTAGTGGCACCCAAAGGTGTCAGTCTTATGATGTGAATATTAGTTATCTGCCATAAAGTAAAGTTATTCACTGGTACATTAAAAACATAATTTTTTTATGTCAACATCATGGAAGAAGCCCCACCCAATAAATAATAATAATAATAATAATAATAATAATAATAATAATAATAATAATAACAATAATTTCTTCAGTAAGCATGCAAAACATCCAATGTAGTATAGACTTCACAGGAAATTGTGCCAAGGTCATAGTCAATGCTGAGATTGCATGACAAAGGTATTAGTTAGACTGCAGAAGGAGCTCCTTTGAAGCACCAGATTTATGTGACAGAACAGTTTGTTGCAACAGCAAATCATAGGTTCATAGCTTTGTACTAGGCTAACTGCCCTTGTAGATCATTTAAGCCTAGCCAATTACCCCATGTGAGAATTAAACCCTGTACCTTGTGTCTGTAAGGTAAACACCTTAACCATTATACCAACCTCTCACATCATGATGAGGAGTTGGCTGAAACTGTAATTTCATATGCAGTTACTACACAACAACTTCAGCAAGAAAACAGTGATTTGAAGGAGAAATATACCTCAATAATACTAAAACAAGCCCCGCTAAGGAGAAGCAACTAGATCAGGAAGGGAAAAATATTTGCATTATCCATATATCAGGAAACATGATAGCCTGGATTACATTATTTTATTTATCACTGGTTGGTGCTGTTGGTCTGGCTACACTGTGAGTCACCTGAAGACAGAATAGTTTCAGTGTGCATTTGTGCTCAGCACAAGATCTGCAGCTAGCCATAATAGGTTTATTTTGGTTTACACTGAAATGTACGAGATTAAGGATCAAGTGTTAGAGTTTGTTGTGGTGATATTTGCTTAGATGCAGAGAATAGACATGTCTTTTTCGACAATGATTACTACTGAAAAGATGGAAAGAGCCAGCAATGTTCTGTATGTATTTAAGGAAGTGTAAGCTAAGAAAACAAGTCCCACATGTTGCATCCTGTATGTGGATGAGGTTCTCCAGTAAATGAGGGTATTGTAGGTGACAAGGACGAAATGTAGAATAGTGCATTAAGTAAATTCTGGGCTCAGTCATCAATTTAAGTAGTGAAATGATTGGTTGAAGTCAAGACTTTTCCATTTTTCCGGTTTTGAATCACATTGTTGAAGAAGTGTAAACTGCTTATCATCTGGTCATTGAATGTGATGACATCACAATGATAACTTTTGTGATGCATTCTGTTTACTGAACTTAGATTGATTCTTGTTTTCAAAAGAACTGTAACAATGGTCAGCTAGGAGACACATATCAGGTAAGTGCAAGAATTAGTGAGTAAGCTCTTTAATAGTAAACATTGCTTGACCCAGGGTTGTAAGGTTTTATTTTATTATGTTAAATTGAACTGAATCAGGTGTTAAAGGATATCAAAAAGTGATATTATCTTGTATTATATTGGGAGTACGCATAATATTTTGAGTATAACATAAACAGTTTGATGATATTTCTGTACTGAATGAGTCCTGAATGGTTACTGCAACACATGCTCATGTTAAAGAAGTGTAATACGGCTGTGGTTTAGTAGCGCTAGAAAAAAAAGATTATTGTAAAGAAATGGTTAAATTATTGAATGAGCTTGCATTTTATCAAAATGTGTCTAAAGATGTTGCTAGAGGTCATTTTATACAAGTTGATTGGTATTTATTTGATATGTTTAATATGGGCTGCATTGAATATTGATTGCTATCATTTTTAGTAATTGATGAGCCAGAACTGGGAAAAATGTTTGAAATACCAACGATTCAAAAGAGTCTTTGTCACCCCTGCACAGACCAATTGTTTCTGCTCTCAGACATAAAACAGGTAATATTTCTGAATACTTGGATCAAATATTAAATCCAGTTGCCCAGATGAGCAGCTTTTATTTAAAAGACTTTTGGTCTTTTTTGAACCAACTTAGATTATTTAGCTTTTTGACTGACAGGAATGTCATTATGTGTACACTTGATGTTACTTCTTTTTATACTTGGAATGATCATGAGGAAGGAGTTGAGTTTATCAAATTATACTTAAAAATATGTAAGTGGGAGAAAATGAAAATTGATTTAGCAAGTACATTAATGGGAATTATTTTAAAAACAATTTCTTTTTTATTTAGGAAAGAGATCTACCATCAGATAAGTGAAGTTGCAATGGGAGCTAAACTCGCCCCAGCTTTCACAAATTTGGTCATGTGCTGGTGGGAGTGTTCATTTTTAACATAGTTGTCCCTATTCCCATTGTTTTTATAGGAGATACATAGATTACCTATTTGTCATCTGGGAAGATAGCAGAGATGACACTGAACTTTTTCTTAAAGAAATTAATTGCACAGCTGGCTGCATTTTACTTTAGGTATGAGTATAGATATATTAAATAAAAAGTTCTGTAGCTCCATATATCGTAACTCTAATTTTATTAACGATTACTTACATTTTCAGACCATTCACCCCAAAAACATGAAACTGAACATTTATAGGGGTCAAATTATTTGCTTAAGTAGGATCATTAGTGATGATTTGACGTTCTCTCAAGAGGTGGAGTTGCTTAAAGATCTTTTTTGTAAGAGGGGATATCTGGAAGGCCGGCTTAGAAATATTATTAGTGAAATCTCTGTTAAGAGATGGTCTCATTTCCTCCTATTCTTTCAAAAGATTTTTCCTCTAAGAAAGACAACACTGATAATTTTGATCACTCTTGTGCCTTTGCCTTGCCTATGAGTATTGATAGTGATAATATTAAGTAAGTTATTGTTCAAAACTGGAAAATTCTTGAGGAGAATTATGATTTAGTTAAACTTATTGGTGATCGGCCACAATTTACTTATAAAAGGACAGCTAATTTAAAGTTTTTATTAGAACATAACTTTGGCAAGAAACTTACTATTATGAATGGAAATACAGGAACATATTCCTATGGTTATTGTCGGCAATATCGTTTCATCAGCAACTGTGGCAGTATCACCTTTAAACGTTTAAGTTATAAAACCATTTTCTTTAAAAAGATATTTGACTGTCAGAGTGAGAGCATTGCATATCTTGCAATGTGCAGCAACTGTGGTCAATTTTATGTTGGTAAAACTTATACAAAATTAAGCTTCAGAATACGAGAACACTGTAACGCAATCAAGAAGGATGACGTTGTCATTGCTTTAGCCAAACACAGTTTGGAGTGTGCTGAGTTTAGAAAGCTCCATTTTTATGTTTTGGAGTAAGTCAATCTAATAGGGTTTATTACAGGATGTAATAAAATGCTGCATGTCCGAAAATTAAAATGGCAGATCATGCTTAGATTTGATCACTTTCCCGGACTTAATGAGGGTAATTACTAATATTAAATGCTTAGTCAAATTTAGGAACATTTATGGGATTTTCTAAATTATTCTTTCATTATTCTGTCTTTTTTTCATCATTTTTAGTGTGATAGTATGTACATTTTATATGATATTCATCTCTATGGAGATGTTATGTTTAGACAGTGATTTGTTTTTGATTGACTAATGACAGGTTTAGTTTTGTTAGTTAACAGTAATTTCTAATGGTAAAAACTATTTTTAAAGGAGACTTTTTCTATATATCCAATTAGATGGTTTGCTCTATTTTTACCTGTGATTGGACATGTTAAAGCCAATAAGATGTTTTTAATCACTCAATTCTAATTGGATGTGAGCCTGTTGGTGGTCTTACATAGATATTTAAATACTAGTATTTGTTTTAATGTTTGTTTTCTGAAGAAGTTCTAATAGATAAAGGAAGAAAAGTGCTAAAAACAATCATTGGTTTATATTTCCTTGCTTCCTTGGTTTTTGGATAGCAGTTTCCCGTTGTCATTTAGACCAGGTCTTTCATTCAGGTTTAGCTGTGTACCTTGAGTTCGGGTGTTGTTATTAAAGTCTATAATGAGTTAAAAAAGGTTGAAGAATGCTTTTAGAAAATAGAATGCTCCAAGCTGGAGCTAAATCAGAGACTATTGGCATAGCACATTTTAATTATTTCCATATTACTATATATGTTTTAATCATTTCCAATAAAAGCATAGTTAAATTTACTTCTTAAAAGTGATTAAGCAGATGTTGAAGTATTTCATATGGGAAGATAAAAAGAGTCATGTTTCCCAGCTTAAATTAATTCTAACTAAGATGAGGGTAACTTAGATGCGAATGATCTTTACTGTTACTGTGATTCTATGCAATTTAAACACATGTGCTTACAGATAATCCTTTCGTATGAGTCTAAATGGAGGAATTGTGTATCTGTAACAAGTTTTATTACTGATGTATTTGGCATAGTAGCAGCAGGGTCTCATTTTGGGACAAGGAAGGAAGATCATTACAGTATGAGGTAGGAGGCAATGACCTTTAGAAATGGGAATATAAATCCAGATGTGTATCAATGGCTGAATTTTATTTTACATGTCAGACATAGTAATACTAGTATGTAAGGAAGGATGGGCCTGAAAATATGCAAATTTAAGAGAAAAAAGTGTGTTCTTCTGGGAGCAATTGTCTTGTGCTGCTTGCTCACATACAACAGAAATATTGCTTTGCTAAAGGCATTGTTGATAAGGCTATTGCAAAAAAAAAAAATGAAAGACTGATCAAAGTGCAGTTATTGAAGTTGTCATACAAACTGTGCATGAATTAGATTGAGGACAGAGAGATTTTGTCATGAAAAAGATCCTGAAAAAAATGTTAAAACTTCGCATACCAATTTCATCTACTAAAGATGTTGTATAAATCATGGATGAATTAGAATGAGGACAGAACACTTAAGCCAAGAAAAAATGCTGAAATAAATATGAAGAACTTTGGCTACCACAATAAGTATAAAGATACTTTCTGATTTACTAACTACAATATGGACAACTAGTGATAACCTCAAGACAAATGGGGATCACTGAATGTCAAATGTTATACCCCTTGAATTGTTGCCATTATTATTGCAAAACTGAGAGGTATCCTATTATCAAAGGTTTGGTGAGTCCAACTTGTAAGACTTCCTCTGGCCTACCTTACTCATTTTCTCAAACTTTCATTGTTTGTTTTTCTTATCCATTGTACCCATAATATTGTTTTCCTCTGTAATATTGTTAATTTGTCTCTATTCATATGTATTTGTATGTCTGTTTGGGGCTTTTCCCCTCGGGTCTCCACTGAAAAAGGATAATTCTTACCCAGCTGGACCAACCCGGTTAACAAATGCAAATAAATAAATAAATGCAAAATCACATTGTTGGTTTGAGAAGACATTTTACCATGAGTGCCAGGTTTTACTGGATAAAAGGATATGTTTTGAATCATTGTGTTAGATATGCCACTTGTTTATTTTTTTTTTTCCAGGAAGGCATTCAAAATGTGCTAGAACCTATATTTTTGAATAACATATAACAAATTATAAACAGTTTTGAATATATGCCTGGAAATGTTTGCACATATATGTTATACTCCACAGACACTGAGAAAAAAGATCTGTGGAACTAGTATTTTGGAAATAATATAATAGATTTAAGAAAGCTTTCAGTCAATTGACAAAATGAACTTTACTCAGATATGTAGAAATAAGTTTAATGTTATTTTTACTGGGTTGTGATGTTGCAAAAAAATGAAAGACTGATCAAAGTGCAGTTATTGAAGGTGTAATACAAACTGCACATGAATTAGATTGAGGACAGAGAGATTTTGTCATGAAAAAGATCCTGAAAAAAATGTTAAAACTTTGCATACCAGTTTCATCTACTGAAGATGTTATATAAATCATGGATGAATTAAAATGAGGAAAGAACACTTTAGCCAAGAAAAAATCCTGAAATAAATACGAAGAACTTTGGCTACCACAATAAGTATAAAGATACTTTCTGCTTTACTAAGCAAAAGTAGAGCAAGGAGATGTAAGACTGAAAGCATCAGAAAGGAAGGTTTAAGATGAAAAAGCTGTAAAACTTGCTCCCTGCTTTAATGTCTGTATACAGTCATAGCTTTTAAATTACTTGTTAAAAAGGGAATGAGATTCATGGTATTATTATGAGTTCTAAATAAGAGATAAAAAGTCCAGTGATGCTTTTGATTTGTTTTGGATATAAAGAATACAGAAATAGTATGGGGAATGCAATTTGTGAGGTATTATTGTATAATTATTATAAAATTGCATCATGACCCACATTTGTTAAGAGCATGAATGACATTCATAATATTTTTATTACTTAGTCTTGTTGGATAACAAATAAATGGTCACTGAAAAAATAGGAAAGATTTCCAAGCAAAAATATGCCCCTGTTTCCATTGTTTAGCAATGACTTTTCTCCATTAAGATAACAACTGGTAAACATTTTGAGGAAAGGCATATGCTGCATATGTTCCTCATTTGGGTCAGGTACATTGAGCAATACATTTTCATTAAAATAATGCAATAGGATGAGCCTTGAGGGAGCATTTTCTATATATAGGTTTGTGTGTGTATGTGGGGGCTATGAGAGGCAGACTGTAAGTCGGGCTGTGCATGTTCATAGGTTCATAGAAGGTTACTAGGCTAATGGCCTTAGAGCCCTTACAAGCCTAGCCATATTTATCCTGAGCTGCCCATTTTGTTGGTGGTTAGTTGAGTGAAATTCACAGACATAATGGTCGATGGTAGTTAATAACAACTTCCTCTTTCCAGGGGGGGCATTGGGTGCCACCCCAGGAGTGAATTTGCAGTCACCAATCCATTGATCTAGGCTGCATTTGAAGGGAGTCAGGAAGAGACTTTGTTTCATGTGAATTGGAAGATTGTTCCAAAGAAGTCTCTGGGAGATGTAGCTATCTCTCCAGCAAGACCTGTTCATGTCACAGGCTAGGGAAAGATCCCTGTTATAAATGACCCTTATGCGGGTTGATTTACGAATGTGTAGCATTTCCATCGGGGCCAGGTCAGAGACTGCCCTGTAAACCAGGAACAGGTTACTCCTTAGCAACCTGTAGGAGACAAAATACAGTGACAGGACTTTTTGTCTATTGAAGTAAGACTTATTTTGCATAACCTGTAATTTCTTGTTGAGAAACCTCTGGGGTCTCTTCAGTTGTTGCAGGTGTCTGGTGAGGTACATGAAAAAGGGAGCATTGTACTCAATTATTGGCTTGATGAGGGCCGAGTATATTGGAATTATAACATCCTTAGATCTATATGTGATGCTTTACTTATAAGATGTGCCACATATCTTTACTACTGTGGATAAGTGGTGGTCAAAGTTCAGGTTGCTATCAACCTGAGTACCTAGACATTGTACCACTGGGTCTACACTTATGGGGGTGCTGTCTATAATGTAATTTGCATGGATGTCAGCTTTTCCAAAGGGAACAATAATGCAATTTTTGCATTTAGCTTTAATCTGTGACTTTGGCACCAATCATTTTTCTGCATTAACCCTGTCTGCAGTATGTTAACATCATTAAGGGACTTAATTGATGGCTGCCATTTGCAATTGTCAGTGAATTTGTCAGCCACAGGCCATCCGAGTTTGCCTGGACTTCTGAAAAATAAATTCTGGACAGTAAGGGGCCCAACACAGAACCCTGTGGTACACCACTGGTGACTGATCTTTTGCTAGAGGTAAAGTCACCCACTTTGACAGTATGTGTCCTGTCAGTGAAGTAGTGAGCCATCTGGTAATGTAGGGGTTAATTCCTAATTGGGTCATTTTCTCTATAATACTTGAGTGGGTAACTGTGCCAAATGCCTTGGTTAGGTCAAGATAGGTGGTATGCACTGCCCTTCCCTTTCTCCAGGGCCTTTGCACAGAAATCAACCATGTTTAACAAGCATGATCTGTCTTTAACAAATGCAAACTGGGTTGGGTTCAGAGTTTGGAGGTTAACTAGGTTCTTGTTAATACGGTTGATAAGGATTTTTGCCATGGCCTTTCAGATGAGGCTAGTCAGGCTTATGAGCCTATAATTCTCAAGGTCAGTTGACGGTCCCCCTTAGTAAGAGGGATTGTTGTTGCTGTTCCCCATTCCATCAAAACATAGCTAGTCTGTAGGCTGTGGTTAAACAGGGATCCTAGTGGGTCTTCTAGGTCATGTCATAAGTTGTTTAAAAGGCAACCTGGGATGTTGTCTGGTCCCATTGATGGCATGTCTATGGCCTTGGAGAGTGACAAAATAACCTGTTGTCTTAAGATAATAGGCTGAAGAATGGTGGCAGGTATAATTTAGGAGATGACTGGAGGGGACAGGGGGTTAAGTTTGCTCCAAATCTGTCAGCTAGAAGGTTGGCTATTACCTCTGCTTGAGTATGGGTGCCATCCACAACAAATGCAGTGCATAGCTGGGTATTCCCTTTTTAGATTTCAGACATAGTTAAAGAATACTTTATGATTATCCTTAGCAAGGGAGGCTATTTTTGCTTTGTAATTAGCTTTGGAGGACCTGACAAGATCTCTAATTTTTTTGTTTAAACTTAGAGACAGATTTCTTCATCTGCTGCGCTGCTTCCCTCTTGTCTTGGATATTAGTTTTTTTCTCTTGCTATATAGCCTGTTTATACTAGGGGTCTACCAGGGAGGCTTGTTTTTCAGAAAGACTTGGTTTTAATCCAGTCAGATACAACTGATTCTATACAACTGTTTAAATGGTTATACAGGCCATTGGTGTACACCTCTGCATAGGAGTCCATATTATCTGTTTTCAAGGGGGCTTTGAGACTTCTTATACCATCGCTAAATAGGAAGCCATTTGTCTTTGAAAAATTGTTAAGGATTTTTGAGCTTGATGGAGTATCTAGTCTTACAATTACATACAACAAGACTGATCTTACCAGGGAAAGCATCACATCGGGGGAGTGCATTGCTCTCCCATGTTAGTGAGTACTATGTCCAGGACATTTGAGCTTCTTTTGGATGTGTTAACTTGCTGCTTCAGAGCATTTACATTAATAAAGTCCAAGAACCTCTGAGTCATCATGTTTGTGGTCATGTATGTTTCACAGTCAATGGTAGGATAATTAAAATCACCCACGAGTAAGGTGTTGGGCTGTATGGCAAGTGACTCCAGTAAATTCAAGTATGCGGTATGATTTTCCTGTTTCATGGTGGGGGACCTATAGCTAGACATGATGTGGCAGGGGGCTTTGCCTATAGTTAATTGAACATGGAGTAGCTCAAGAGAGTCATACTGTCTGACCAGTCTCAAGGTGTACTTATCCTTAATGAATATGGACACACTTCTTCCTTTGGCTATTTCATGCACAGTTTGTGGTCTGAATGTAAGGCATCATAGCTCTGCATGACCTGGGTGCTTTCCACACCTTTGAACCATGTCTCAGTGATTGCACATACGTCAACATCTTCCAAACTGAAGGCTGCTTCCAGTGAGTTAATTTCTTGTTTAGACTCCTAGCATTAAGAGACAGTACCTTGAGTTTTTCTAAAGAGGATTTTGTTATGTTGGGAGGTTAGGTATTTTGACACTGCATAAAAAAGGCACAGTATGGGTGGCTAATGCCTTTGCCAGTATCTGAAATCCTAGAGGAGGCAGGTGCAGATAATCTCTGGCAAAGCAGCATTACCTTTTGACCATGTCTTGCCAGGCTGATAGATATTAGAGCACCTTGGACAGCAGAAGCTAAGCCAATTGTTAAATCCAATCATTTTTTGCTTGCTTTGTGGTGTCATCCTTGGAGAAGGTAGAATTCTGTCTATGGCTTGGCTTATATCTGCCTGTGAAGCATAGTCTGCAAGCTCAGTCATGTCTCTCTTCATAAAGTCCAGTGAGGTATGTCTCAAGTCATTCACCCACACATGGTCTATGACAGACTCATACCAGTACTTGTGCTTGAGTGACTTGAGTGCTTGAGTTACTTGACAGATCCTGGTACCTGACAGACAGCTAACAGTGACACACTCTTTATCCAGCCTGGAGAGGGAATCATCTGTTTGTCGCACAATGGAGTCACCTATGACCAATACATTAGATTTTGTGGTGTTACACCTTATGGGCTTATTTGTTGAGGTACTGGTGTGTGCGCTATTATGTATTGTGGTTATTTTTTGCATTGTTACGTGTGTAAGTAATTCCCATTTGGGAGGCCTCTGATCTTTTGGTAAGTTACTAGTGAGTATCTCCACATATGTGGGTTTATGTGCCATGTACTTATTTAGTGTGGGAAGAGTGTGTGTGCTGATGG
>NC_056725.1:990464841-990549841 GCF_019279795.1 Protopterus annectens
TCACAAGTGGTAAAAAGATACTGCAAAAAAAAAAAAGTTCAGGGCTATCAGTGATGCCAAAATACAACACGGACATAACTCCCATGGTGTTTCATCTGGGGGCTGATATATGCAATTTGTCTGCTGAATGGTCTCTTCTTTCTCAGTTGCTAATAACTGCTAAATGAAGAGGTTGTACGACTAGTTGTAATTGGGGCACCTGCTTTCTTTTCATATTACTCGGCTGCAGGAAGGTAAATGGCAGCACTAGGGACAAAGGCTTTTCTAGGAACATCATGAGTGACTTGACAGAGAGAGTTAAACAAACTGAGCAAATGGATGACATCTGAATCTAAGATTAGGATCCTGTCAGGATGTTGTATGAATGATTAACATAAGAAGAGAGAGAGAGAGAAGAGAATTATAGTCATCAAAAGAAATGAAATGAACAGCATCATCCAATATGTACATATGTTTTTTTTTTAAGAGTTGCTACACAGAACACACTCAATGTTTGGATGCTTAAGACAGAGGTATTGGCTGCAGATATGCATGTGTGAGATTCCATGTAGGAAATGTTTCCAAAAAAGAGCTTAGGAAGACAAGGCAACTATGCCTAACATAGTTTTACTTTGAGCAATGGTGTGGAGTTTATTGTGTAGCAAAGCAATTGCAGAGGTTGAATAGATTTATAGAATTTCAGGTTTTGCCCTCTGTGGAGTTAGGGCCCAAACAGATGAAAGTATGTAACAAAGGGCATGTGTGATTGTAACCCTTTTAGGGTAAAATTAAAAAAATGATAAGATTTAAATGATGTCATATGTACAAAAACAGGTCAATTTGGAAGAAGGTCTTGAGTATTTTTTAACTGGTTAACTTTTAGAATAATTCAGATTTGAAAATTAAGTCTGTTGTAGAATTTTGGCCAAGTATACAGAATAAAGGAAGTCCTTATTACAGTTGGATTACTTTAATCTGATGTTTTACATACGTAGAATTGTGGGTTTGGGACATAATGGTAAATGCTGGCATCTTGCAGGTGAATATAATTGGGCAGCATGTGATTATAGAGCTTTCACACAAAACACCTGATAGTAGGAAAGTATCAGCACTAAGACCCTGATTAGTACAATATGGTCTTATTCTACATAATAGGCTCAGATTCTCATGTTTTCTTAATGACCCTATCATCATGAATACGGAATATCACTATTGGTATGATGATTAGTCTAAGCCAGAGCACCAGGAATTAACAAAATGTTAAGATTAATCACTAGTTTATGGTCATCTGTTTTGCTAATGAAGAAAACTGTTTTTGGTATTTTTTTGCATTTGGTAGAATTCCTGAGTTAGATAGCAATACGTACATACATACATACGTACATACATACATACATACGTACATACATACATACATACATACATACATACATACATACATACATACGTACATACATACATACATACATACATACATACATACATACATATGCACATACATACATACATACATACATACATACATACAAATTTTTCATTAAAGCCCTTCTAGCTTGCCAATATGCCAGAACACTTGTCCTCATAATAAATGTCCAGGCTGTTCTTAAAAATATCTAAACTAGTACTTGCTTTAATGTTATTTGATAGTCTGTTCCAAGCATCAGCTACTCTGTCAGAGAACCAATTAGTACAGTTCTCATTCCTATAGAATCTTCTACATCGGTTGTCTGATGATTCTCTACTACTTTTTGTTAACCCCAAACATTCCCAGAGGTAGTTGTCTCTAAATGCCCAATATACCTGAATAAGATCTCTTAAGTATCTGTAAGAGACACTGTACAAGTTCAGATATTTTAGTCTTTCATAATAACCTAGATTTTCACATCCATGGATGCCCTTAATATATTTCTGCTGTACTCTTCCCAGTTTATTCATGCTTGCTTTCCTATAGGGTTTCCATATTTGTATTCCATACTCAAGTTTGGGTCTAATGTAAATAACAAACAATGACTTCATTATGTTTGATTTCCTAGACTTTATAAATCTTTTTACACAACCTATAGTTCTATAACTATCATTAGCCAATTGGTTGATATGATTAGACAAACTCATAGCTGAATCTACCCATATACCTGGGTCCTTAAATGAGTCTACAGTTTCAATAACTGTGTGCTGTATTAAATATTCACCTTTCAGTTTATGTGTCCCAAATCTCATATGCTTAGTTTTTGATGTATTTATCAACATGTTATTCTCCTGTGCCCAAATTGTCAATTTAGTCAAATTATTTTGCAGACATGCCTTATCTGTAACACTTGTAATCAGTTTACCCAATTTCAGGTCATCAGCATATAGATTGTAGAACACCTCAGATGAAAAAGTAAGGTCTGAAAGATGCAATCTAAACAAGTAAAGGCCTAGGACAGAGCCCTGTGGGACACCTTGACTGTAAACAAGGATTTCATCTGTCTAGTTGGTGTGTGAGACTTGCCATGTCCTATTTGTAAGCCATGCAGCTATCCATCTTAACAGTACATCAATACCTAGTTGTACTAATTTATTGATCAGTGTTTTGTGCATGACCCTGTCAAATGCTGAAGTTAAATCTATATAAATCACATCACAGCACAAGTTTTCATTGATAGCTGTTATTATATTGTTATGGAACATCATGTTACAGGTGGTAATATATCTATTTTCAACATATGCATGCTGATATATGGTTTCAAGTCCCAACCTATCCAGTTCTGACAATGACTTATCCAGTATTACCTTCTCCATTATTTTTCCACAACATGAAAGTAGACTTAAGGGTCTATATGATTCTGGGTTTGTCCTACTCCCCTTTCCCTTAAAGACAGGTTTAATAAGCGCATGTCTCCAATCTTGAGGAATCTCCCCATATTTATATGACCTAGTTACAGGGATCATGTCAGTCGCCCTGCTCGACAGAGGTCCAGGGAAGTAAATAGTGTGGGAAGAAATAGCCAGGGAATTGTTATGGCTAGACTTGTATAGGCCCTAGGGCTGATAGCCTAGTACCAACCTATGAACCTATGAACCTATGAATAATAGATGTAATGGCAGTGTAAATTCTTGCTCAAGTATTCTCAGGTCATTGTTACTTATTCCGTCTCCTCCCTGCGCGATGGTTGTACATTAGAAAAGAATTACTATAGATCAAGTTTAAGCATTTTGGGACATAATAATAAGATGTAGTGTCATATGATATAAACTTTGTCATATAGGATAAAGGTACTGTATTACTAATAAAGATCCAGCTGGTGCTTTAACATTAAAAGATTCAGTAATAGAAATCACATGTAACCAACAAACAGGTTGAGTGCGGACCATTAAATATATTTTACACCATTTAATTTGCCTATGAGTGATGCCCTAAAAACTAAGGACTAGATGGTTGAATGAACTGAATGGTTTCAAAATGCAAAGGTAACCATTTATATATCCTTTATTAAGACTACTGCAGAGATATTCAGTGGAACCTAGTACAGCTTTCTCACTGCTATGACCCGTAAGGAAAAAATGCAGGGTGGTATGAACTGCTGAAGTATTTTAGATAACAGATAAAGTATATTTCATGGGTGTGCCCTTTTTGCAATGGTAAGATGATAGATTATTTGAGTAAATAATTAGGTGATCAATATGGAGATAGACTCCAAGCTAAGCTGGTCTTCAAAAAGCTTGCCATACACAGTCAAGCTAGATCTGAACTTGCTGAATATTTTCTGTATAACAAAGTAATACAAACTGTATAATATATATATATATATATATATATATATATATATATATATATATATATATATATATATATATATATATATATATATATATATATATACATACATATATAAAAAAAAAAAAAAAAATATATATATATATATATATATATATATATATATATATATATATATATATGTGTGTGTGTGTGTGTGTGATTGTGTGGACAATTGCATTTCCTTGAGATTATTAGGATGTGGTAATTGGGAGTTGTTTAGTGGAATGGGCCTTGCAATATTTAAGTAGTGTTGATTCAATTTTCTGGAGATGTCAAGGGAAGGGAAGCTTTCATAAGGCACTGATGACATTTTTCTGGAGATAAAAAGCAGAAGCATGAGTTTCCAAAATTTCCTTGAGATTATTGACATTTTTTATAAAGTAAGTTGTTTTGACTTTTTTTCTCAAAATAATTATTAATTAATGATTTCTTATCCAGACATCTGCTTCCATGCTATGTATATTTAAAACATAAGACATCTGCTGCCAGATGTGACTTAAGGTACTATTTTTTTTTATTTCTGTGAGAGCTAAACTATTACATAAATTAAAGTAGGAAATATTAAAGAATCAATAATATTGTCTAGAGTGAATAATTTTAGACAACCAATTGAAATTTTGAGCAGCAGTATTCATGATTATACATTGTAATTGTTGACCTCTTTTTACCACAAATAAATTATTTATTCTTTTAAATTTAGTATTGTCCAAGACTGCAAAAATGACATGAAGATATATTCTACGATCTAATAAAAAGTCAACCAGGCTTATGCTGTTAAGGTCCAACAATAAGACCCAGTAAAGTTTGTTATTATGGCTAGCTATTTTACTGGTATGTAAAGGCCGATCTGGGTCATACTGTTAGGGTCCAATGATAAGATCTTGTAAAAGATGTAATTATGGCTACCTACTTTATTGGCATGTGTTATGGTAGTAATCAGATATAATAGTCTGAAGAAGCCTATGAAGACATGAATGTTACTGCTGATTAGCAGTGACACATCTATGCTGAATTCACTAACTAGTGGTAAAACACAGCCAAATGTCAGATTGGATGCATTTAATAAAGTCTTCCGGAATTCAAATAAACTGTTTTATAATGGCTAGAATATTACAGCATGGTACATTTGGACTGAACAATGTAAATTTCTCAGTAAAGCTACCTGAATGGGGATGAATATTTTCCAAACAGTGACTTGTCTTGTATACTATTTTTAGATAAGATTGCCTCTGCACTGCTTGCAGAGTTAGTTGGCAAGAGATTTTACTGCTTTTGATGTCATCACATAAAAATAAGAGAATATAGTAATATTTTGCATATGAACTCTACAGAGCAATATTTGATGCTGTTATATCTACAGCTAGATCGATCTATCTATCTATCTATCTATCTATCTATCTATCTATCTATCTATCTATCTATCTATCTATCTATCTATCTATCTTTATGTAATTGTATGACAAGTAGATTAGGAAGGGAAATTTTGCCAGTTTTGGAAATCATAAAACTTACCCAAGGGACTATACAGTTGTTACATACTGAAACTGATCTTCGAATAACCAACTGTGTGAGATATAGTAAGATCATAATTTTTGACATGGGCCTGAACAGGGAAGTAATATCATAGCTCTGTCATTGAGTCAATAATCTGATGGATTACATATATGGACTTTAAGAAGAAATGGTGGCTGAGCTGGGTGGAGGTCTAAACCATTCATGTCTCTCTGTACTTTGGTGTGAAGAAACACCCTTGTTTTGGTAAGACTTAATTCTTTTCTGCCATAATTCTCTAGTCACTTAGCCGTGTGTGCCTCAGTAATCCTGATGAATTGTCTCATTTATATTATAGGTTCATAGGTTCATAGGTAGATACTAGGCTATCTGCCCTAGGGCATTTATAAGCCTAGCCAGAGTGTATTTGGCTTCCGCCTCCCTATTAGATTAGCCTACTGTGCCTCTGTAAAGTAGGCCACAGAAGGTACCCTTTTAAGATTAGTTTACTGTGCCTCTGTCTAGCAGGGACACAAAAGAGATCTCAGGGGTGAATTTGTGATTTCCCATCCACGCATCCAGATTTCGCTTGAAGAGGGTCAGCGAGGGGCTATGTCTAACGTGAATTGAGATTCTATTCCAGAGTGAGGGGAGCCTCTGGGAAATGAATCTGTCCCGCCAGCATGTCCTATTTATTTTTGTGCTGAGGTTTAGGTCCCTGGAGCATGTAGCTCTAAGGGACTTGGATTTTTTTAGGTGGAGCATGTCCATTAATTCTGGGTTTGACATGGCTTTGTACGTCAGGCACAGATCACCTCTGAGTAGGCGGTAAGCAACTGAGTAGAGCTGGAGTTTCTTTAGTCGAGCTGCATAGGACATCTCTTTGTAGCACATGATCCTCTTGGTGAGGTCCTTTTGGGGTCTCTCCAGTTGCTGCAGGTGTCGGGTAAGGTACATCCCAAAAGGGGCATTGTATTCAATTATAGGCCTGATGAGTGTCGAGTAGAGGGGCACAATGACCTCTCTAGATCTAGATGTGAACCCTTTCATGATAATGTGGGCTATATAGAAGGTCTTTCTAACCACTTTGGCAACGTGATTATCAAAGGAGAGATGTCCCCAAATCTCTAATTACTTCTTCCGTACTTAATGGATTACCACCTATGTGGTATTTTGTGGGCACCTTGTTTTTCCCAAAGGGGATGACTATGCACTTTTTAGCATTTAGCTTGAGGCCGTGGCTCTGGCACCAAGCATCCGTCTCTGTGAGACCCTTTTGGAGGATGCTTGTGTCAGCTGGAGATTCGATTATGGCCCCCAGTTTGCAGTCATCTGCGAACTTTGTCAGCCATAATCCCCCCGTGTTAGCCTGAACCTCAGAGAAGTATATACCGAACAAGAGAGGTCCCAGAACTGAGCCCTGTGGGACGCCACTTGTAACTGGTTTGGATTCGGGCATGGCACCTGTGATTCTGACCATGTGGGTTCTATCTCTGAGCCAGTTTGCAACCCATCTTGTGATACAGGGGTTGATATTTAAGCTGGTAAGCTTATTTATGATGTCTGAGTGGGGTATTGTGTTGAAGGCTTTTGCGAGGTCCAGGTAGGCTGTGTGGACTACCTTGCCCTCATCTATGGCTTTGGTAACTGTTTCAAAGAAATCAACTAGGTTTAAGAGGCAAGATCTGCCCTTAACAAAGCCGAATTGGGTAGGGTCCAGTGTCTGGAGGCTCCCAATGTCTTTGTTTATGAGTTCAATGATAATACGCTCCATAGCTTTACAGACCAGACTAGTCAGGCTTATGGGGTGATAATTTCTGGGGTCCATTGTGGCACCACCTTTGTGGAGTGGGACCTCTGTAGCTGTACGCCATACTTTGGGTACATATCCTGTAGTAAGGCTAAGTTTGAACAGTGATTTAATGTGAGGGTTCAGTTCTTCTTGGAACTCATGTAAGACACAGCCTGGGACACCGTCTGGTCCCATAGATGCTGTGTTTTTTGCTTTGGAGAGGGCAGCTTTCACCTGTGCATCTGTGACGTCAGGGAGGTTACATTCAGTTGGGATAGGCATTTGCTCCTTTGGGGGGGGAAGGGGGAGAAGTTTGCGCTGAATCTGTCTGCCAGGATGTTGGCTATGTCTGTAGGTTCGGTATATTTTGTACCATTATGCAACAATTTAGAGCATATCTGGGAGTTTCTGCCCATGTTCCTGACATACCTAAAGAAGGCCTTGTGATTATCTTTAGCGTCTAGGGCAATTTTTCTTTCGAAGCTGGCCTTTGATGATTTTATGAGGGATCGAAGTTTCTTGGTAATACTGATCAGAGATGCCTTCTCTTTTTGGGATTTTGCTCTGTCATGTAGTAGCTTCCTCCTTCTGTTGAATAGCTTATTTATGGCCGGGATCCACCAGACCGGTCTCCTGTTTTTGGAGGAGTGAGTCTTGGTTTTATTTGGGATAACACGATCCATGCATTCCTGCAGGTGCTCATAGAATGCATTTGTAAAGGATTCTGTGGATTGGGCTTTATTATCTTCTGGCCCAGGGGCTTTGAAGGATTCCACCTCAGTCTTGAGAAGTGCAAAGTTGGCTTTTGAGAAATTCTTTACAGTGATTTCCTTGGCTGGGGGTGGGGATGGGATATGGATGTCCAGGGAAATTTGTTTATGGTCTGATCTTACCAATGAGGGGTTTACCTCTGGTGTGGAACATAGAGTCCCCATGTTGGTGATGGCCAGGTCCAATATGTATTTTCCTCTTGTGGGAGTGGTGACCAGTTGTTCCATTGCATTAGATTTTATAAATTCAAGGAACCGTTGGGTGAGGGTGTTTGGGCTTGAGTAGTTTTCCCAGTCAATGCTTGGTTAGTTGAAGTCACCCAATAACATAGTGTTTGGAGAGACCTTCATATTCTCCAGTTTTCTCAGGAATGCCAAGTGGGGTTCCTGTAATAAGGAGGGTGTTCTGTAGCAGGCTACAAACTGAAAGGCAGTTTTGCCCGCTGTTAGTTGCACATGGATGGTTTCTGATGCTTCGTGCAGTGCCACTAACCTGGAGGTGTAGGTATCTTTGATGAATATAGATACTCCCCCTCCTTTTGTGCTTCGGTCCAGGTTTTGGGGCCAAAACACATGGTATGAGTTATAACCTGGTAGTGCTGGGGTGCTCTCAGGAGCCTTGAACCAGGCTTCTGTTACTGCACAGACATCGATTTTCTCCATACTGAGGAGAGCCTCGAGTGCATGCATCTTGAGGTTTAGACTTCTGGCATTGAGTAGCATTACCTTTAGTTTTTTTATCCTTGGGTTGTCTATGGAGGTGGGATTGTCCTTTGAGCCTTGCCTAAAAAAGGCACTATGGAGGTGGCAAGAGCCTTGGCCAGTATACGAAAGCCTAAGGGTGACAGGTGCAAGCCGTCCCTAGCAAAGCAACGTGGCTTGTCGAGCATGTCATCCCAGGCTGACAGACACTGGATCCCCTTTGAATGACACCAATACTTTAGCCAATTGTTGAAACTGATCATTTTGTCTTTATACTGTGGCATCATTCTTGGTGAGGGCAAGATGCTACTCAAGGTCAGGGTCATACCAGCCTGGGCTACATGGTCAGAGAGCTCCTCTATGTCTCTTTTCATGTAGTCCAGGGAGGTACGTCTCAGGTCATTCACACCAGCATGGACAACGATGGAGTCATACTTTTACTTGCTTTGGAGTGACCTGAGTGCTTGCATTATGTGGCGGATCCTGGCACCCGACAGGCAGCTTACAGTGACCTTCTCTTTGTTCAGTCTGCTGAGCGGGACGTCAGTGTGCCGGACAATAGAGTCCCCTATAACAAGTGTATTTGGTGTGTTGTTTGGCCTTAAGGGCTGTGACTGTGAGGCACACTGATTTTGTGAGATATGTGATTCATGGGTATTGTTGAGGGGTGGCTGTTGCTTGGATATCTGCTTAGGAGGTCTTTGCTGTTTAGGCAGATTTTTATTTAGAGCCTCCGAGTATGTTTTTATGTGTTTATGTGTTGGGTATGCAGATGCAATAGGTCTGTGTGAGACTGGATTTGTGGTGTGGGTGGTTACCTTTTCCTCCTGACTGACTGTGTCAGTCTTGGATTGAGAGAGCTCTGCCTCCAGTTTGGCTGTGTAACTGCATCTCTCACATGCATTGGAGTTTGTTGGAAGGAGGAGAGAGTTGTCTGTGTACATAATGCAATTGTAACATTGCCTCAAAATTCCCAGATTCACCAGCTGGACTGGAGAGTAACCTTGAAACTGACCCTTGGACATACCAGATTAGTATAGGGAACTGTTTTTTTACTGACCAGATTAGGGAAGGGAACTGATTTTTCACTTGATCAGGAAGGACCAATTGGGAGCCTAATACTTATGAGAAGTCAAGGAGGGTGTAGTGCTTTAGTTAGTTAGTGTTTCCTTATAAGAGCTGAGCAAGTGCAGGGCTTTAGAAAGAGAATAGAGTGATTTCTTTGAGAGTTTGAACAGTTCTAAGGGAAAAAGTGAAGAGCAGACTTTGTGGACCCTGGAATACTTTAAACCTGTTTAGGCGGTGCTGCCCGACGCTGCTCACTGCGCAAAACCACGCAAAAAGAGAGTTGTAGGGTTTTAAGAGAGAGAGATCAAGAAGTTTAGAATTGACCCAAAATGGCCAATAAAACTACAGCTTCTAGGTAATAACCACTCCTCCAGGGACAGGCAGGCTGTTCAGTGATAACCACTCCCACTGGTGAACACAGAGACTTCCCTTTAGCCCAAGCAAGCACTGGCCTTCTAGAAACTTCAAAACAGTTCAGAACAGCAAATCTGTAACTGAACTTTCTTAACTTTCAGAAAGTGGGAAAAAAGCAAGATTTTTTTTCTTTTTGTTGTAGTTTAAAGGTAGCAGAGATACACAAGCAGCAAAATAATCACAACAGTGCAATAAATGACCCCACACTTGAGTGCTAGGCCAAAATCAGGTCAAATGCATTTTTTTTGAGAAAAAATTATTTTAAATTAAGTGCAACACAGGAAATGCAGTAAACAGTCTCTAGATGTGTTCCAAGTACTGTTACTGTTACAGATATAAACTTTAGCAAGCTGGAAAATGCCAAAAAAATAGGTGGCAAAGCAGTAAAACTTAACAAAAAAATCAGAAGAAAATACTTAAAATCACAAAAGTGGCTCCTTTTCTTCTCTCAGCATTTTCTCCCTTTGGTAGGTGCTTCAGCAACAACTAGCAAGCCTGAAAAGATGCCAAAACCATGAGGCAGCCGGGTTTTAAGAGAGACAGATCAAGGAGTTTAGAATTGACTCAAAATGACCAATAAAACTACAGCTTCTAGGTAGTAACCACTCCTCCAGGGACAGGCAGGCTGTTCAGTGTTAACCACTCCCACTGGTGAACACAGAGACTTCCCTTTAGCCCAAGCAAGCACTGGCCTTCTAGAAACTTCCAAACAGTTCAGAACAGCAAATCTGTAACTGAACTTTCTTAACTTTCAGAAAGTGGGAAAAAAGCAAATTTTTTTTTTTCCTGTGGTTAGATATGTAAGGTAGACCTTACAGAACTGAGCTTCATGTGTCTTTAGCCCAGATTTAAGGGTACAATAAATGCTGGTAGCCCGTATTGCACAGTAATAAAATATTTCACAAACCGGATCAGTAACCTGCCTACATAATCTCCTTGGAATGACTAAGTGATGAATTGGTGGCTTTCTGTCATACAGCAGGGATACTTAGAGGTAATCTATAGACCCTTCATCCTTCAGACTAAATTGAGAACTAGATAAGGCTCTATCATCCTAGTTACTTGAAATAGATTTTATGTAGAATGTTGAGTCTCAGATGGTTGAAAAATAGTGTCTAGAAATAATTAATGAACGAAAAAGTTCCTGATTATCAATTTTAGTTAGTTTATTCATGTAAACGTTTTTCTTTTTACCTTGATTCACAGAATGTGGTAAAAGTAGATAGTTACACATATGAAGCCACCTCCCACGAAATTACATAAAATACAAAAAAATACCATTTCTGATTTGTATAAGCACTGCTTTTTCTGCATACCCCATGTCTGTTGCTGTAATTCCATATAAGTGGACTTTTAGAAGGGCATTGCAGAAAATTAAGACCAACTTAATTTTGAGTAATGGAATATATACATCATACAGGCAATTTAACCTTTTAGTCCCACAGATTAGAAATGGCATGAATGCATGGACTTCTATACCCATAAATATCAAGGTAAGTGTATCTGTTAATGTACTACCTAAAGGGACCCTCCATAAATAAACTGGGGATTTACTGGGCATGTTCCAGCTGTCAGCTTGTAGAATATTTTAAATGGTCCTCTATACAATGATGCCACATATGTAGAAGTGTGTCAGCTTTCCAAAAACTGCAGGGGATAAAAATACCACCATGCATGGCTTCTATGATGCACCCACCTCCTTGAGGTACTGACAACCATAGATTGTACCTGTGTGACAATAAAAGCTCTAATCAGTGTTCTCAGGCACTGTTACACTAAGACAAAAGTTCAAAAGTTGACTTTTCTATCCATTGCCATGTAGTAGGCAGTACACATGGGCTAATAATCCAAGTGTCTGCACTGCACCTTGGTAGTGACTATGATTTCCATGTATGTCATGCATGGGGTCCGTATCACTGTTTATTCAATGTTGACTCCCCACAGAGCCACCTATTAGGGAAGGACAGGCACAATGATGCATCTACACATCAACAGCTGCATACACAATATATGAACAAGTCTCACCTCCCCATATATCTCACCATGACTTTGCTATATTACACGTGATGAAGTATTTTCCAGAGCCCTGGTTTATGGGAACTGTGTGGAGTCCAAAAAGTATGACTGAATGACATTATAACATTGCCCACCAACATAACAAAAATTTAGTCGAGAGTGTGTTTGGCTTCTTGTAATCCCAGATGCACTGTTTAAACACATCTCAGCCACCACAGTATGCCTCATTAGAGCCTGCCAGATGTTTGTGGCATGCCGTATACTGTATACTATGATCCTTTGGCAGCATCTGGAGCAGTCATCATCACTGGGATCATCCTTTTCCATAGCAGTAGGGTGCATTGTAACCACTGCAACATCCATCAGTAGTGATGACAGTGACAGCAATGTATGTCCAATAGCAGCTGTAGCACACCTCAGGCATTACTGTGCACAGTAAAGGGCAGCACAGGTAAAACATCATCATGTATTCCACCTCTGTCTGCCCTGTCCAGCACACAGTGGAAGATCAGTATCACATACACCAAAAGGAGGCACGCAGTGTAATGTAAAGTCTATTCTGGGCAGTGCAAGGTGGAGTCACACTGAGCATCTGACATTTCCACATAAACCACACAGAAAAAAGTGTGATGATGACGATAATGATGATGGTCAAACCCATCACTGCTAGTAGAGCTGCCCAAGAGCATGAGGCACGTGGTTGTTTACACTACCAAGAGGTGAAGGTGGCAGTCGCTACTGGCCAACAGCTGAGAACAGAAGGATCATAGGTAGGAGAGGTCTTGCAGTCAAAGATAACCTCTTTCATTAGGTGGGGGGTTATCACTCAGGACCATGCAGTGGGGAGACAGCAATGGAGAGATGTAAGAGAAATGCGGTGGGACAATGCAGCAAGACCCATGGGCTTTGAAGGCAAGGTAGAACTAGAGGTTCCATGGACATGGAATTGGCAGACCTTCTGGAACAAGCCTTGTTGTGGGCACAAATCGTTTGCCCCAGCCTGTGCAATCCTTCATATGGCCAACCCTAGTACTGTTTTGAGAATGTTGTTACCACCAAATGTGGGAGATGAAGATTGTGTACCTTTGTAAGGGCCAACAAATGCAGTCAATATCGGTATGTAAATGGCGATGATCATGTACAAACCTGAGTTGTAGGGCACCAATGATCTCACTGATTAATATTTGCAAGGAGTTGGTCATGGATGCTATGTTTCCCACCACAGAACACAAGACCAATCATAACATTGTCCCTGGCCTCAGGGTGTTTTGGAGGCACTGACATTGTTGACAGCATCCTCCTGGAGACCAAAAGCAATGTTAATCATCTCCATTTCAGCGTCGGCTGTTGGAGATATCATCAGGACTACAGCCCTTTGCATCTGCTGGTCAATGCCAAGAGCCACCCACTAGACAGGGACAGGCTGTATCATTTGGCTGAAATCATGAATCACAGCTAGCTTGCTTAAAGTGATTATCTCTATGGTAGATACAGTGTGCTGGCCTTCTGCTGCAGGTCAATCACTAGCCATGGAAGGTCTACCAAAAATTGTAGAAACCCCTACCACACAGATGGAACTATGTCATGTTGTGCATCCCGTGGGATGGTTGTGGGTGAGGCTAGATGGTTATCCTGGGCAATAATTGTAGGCATCCAAGGAGGAAGACAGACAAATGACTATGTCCTGAGTCTAATTTAATTTCCACATTGCCTTCATCTTTAGTCCCTAAAATGAGTCTGACCTCAATCTGATGTTCTGGCTCAGCCTATATTGGTGTCTTCATAGCAGTGGTTTGCTGTGTGTATACAGAATGCAATATATAATAGTGTAACACTGTCTGTTCCATACTCTATTGTGCACTATGGTGTGAATGCTAATGGTAGGTGGTGTTTTGCAGGCAACTATGAATTGCCAGCCTCTGCTGGGAGTAACCTGACTCAGACTGCCTGCCTGTTACCTGTACCAATGGATCACATAGGCAATGGTACATGCAACAACCCCAGCATCAGACACATCACAACTTTCATATAATTCATGTTGTAAAGATATTAACTTGGCTGATACTACGATGGACAGCTGGCATCATGCTGCTTCCAGAATCCATGTCCAGGCCTCCTTGCATGACACTTCCTCATCATTACTATGCAAGGATGCCAGGAATGATTATTCCTTAGAGCATTTTGCACTTTGTGGATCACCATGCCTTCCTGCTGTGGTTTTCATTACCAGGTTGCACTCATTTCATTTACATGCTGTTGGCACTGGTGAATGGTGCAGTTCCTCCCACCCATGGAACTGACATCATACTCCAGTCTCAGCCACATGCAGTCTCGTAAGACCTTGTGGTTATCCTCTCTCCCATATAAACTTTGCTCATATATCCAGAGTGCCTATAAGAAGACACTTTCACCATGGCTGAATTTGTCTGTCTTCTGTTGTCTGCTGTCTTTGGAGCACATAAATTCACCGAGAAAGACAGAATAATATAGTATTAGGAACATCATGTACAGGTACACAGAAGTATGAACGTTCATTTGAAGCTAGACAGCAAGGAAAGGAACAGGAAACTTTGGAAACTTTGATGCAGTTAATGTTGAGGAGTGATAGGCCAGTGAGTTCCCACATAACAGAGCAACAGATGACACAGGATGAAATTGAAGAGAATGTGCCACAGGAAGATGCTATAGAACTTTCTACAGAATGCCCACAGGAAACGAAAAACAAGGGTTGTGCCCTCAGTATGGAAGAAAATGACTTAAGAGAAGAGTTGCTTGATTTAATAGACAAAGACAGATATATCAAGATCAATGAGAGAAATAGACTGCAGAAGGTTAATAAAACCCCAAAAGTTAGAAGCTTGATAAAACAAACGAACCCAGTAATTAGGACTGTCCATAGAGATCCATGCAATATAACAGAAGTAAACAGAATACATTACTGTGCTGCTAAACTAATAACTGATAAAGTTCTACCATAAGAACACAGAGTAGCGAGGGAAAAGAGGGGGTGAAAGCAAATGCCATAATGGAAATATCGAATAGAGACAACTATAAAGCAGCTAAGACAAGAAGTGTCATTGTTAGAAGATTATAGAAGAGGGAACAGATCAACAAAACTAGTAAGAAAGATAGATGTGATAAAAGCAATGCACAGTATTAGAACAGACCAGGATCTATTATGCACTATTGGAGATAACAAACTAAAAATTACAAAACAGGTGGAAAGACTTAGACGATACAAAGATAAATATAAAGGAAAAGCATAAAATAAGCAATTTATTGATGACCCAAAAAAAGTTTTATAGAGAATTGGGAAATAAGGTAAAGGGAATTGAAAGACCACCAAAAAAAGAGGAAGTAGCTACATTTTGGAGAAGTATCTGTGAAGATCCTGTTGAACATAACAAAAATGCTAAATGGATGGAAGAAGTAAAAGAAAGAATAAGAAGTTTAAAGGTACAGGATATGAAATGGGATGAATAACAGCCAGAGAGATTAAAACAAAGTTAAGAAAATACTCTAACTGGAAAACCCCATGCTTAGATGCAGTACCTAACTTTTGACTTAAAGTATTAACTTCTTTGCATGAGGATCTAGCCATGAGTAAGAGCTATTTATATGCACACCCTGAACAGACACCGCACTGGTTAACAACAGGAAAAACAATGCTCTCACTTAAGAGTGAAAATGCAAGCTACCCTAAAAATTATAGACCAATAACTTGTCTTCTGATGACGTATAAACTATACACAGAAATTGACGCTGACAAAGTTTATAGTCATTTAGAAGAAAAGTCAATTATGGCAGAACAAAAGGGCAATAAAAGAAAGTCATATGGAACAAAGGATCATTTGTTGTTAAACAAAGTTATGGTGGAGAACTGTAAGAAGGGGAAGAATCTAAGTATGGCATGAATTGACTACAAAAAGCATTTGATGGTATCCCACATTCATGAATAAAAGAGTGCTTACAAATGTATAAGATACATCCTACACTGACTACATTACAGTAACCATGAAACAGTGGCAGACTACTTTGGAATTAAGCTATGATAAAGGAAAGATTATTGTCCCAGGGATAAAAATTCAAAGGGGGATATTCCAAGATGACTCTCTGTCACCATTGCTATTCTGCCTTGCCATTAATCCATTAAACTGTTTACATAACAGCTTAGGCCATGGCTACAATTTGGCTTCTAGAAAACAACACATTTTAATGACTTCTCAGCTTCTCTATGTCGATGATTAAAAACTGCATAGCTCATCAGATGAGGAAATGAAAGCACAGCTGTAGGCTGCCAAAACTTTTTCAGATGATATTGGAATGTCATTTGATCTTGATAAATGTGCAAAAGCAACCTTTAAAAAAGAAAACTGCAGCACCAGAAAAACATCAGTTTGGGACAAGAATGTGATATCCAAGAACTTGAGCAAGAGCAAGTGTATAAATACTTGGGAATTGATAAAGGATCAGCAATAAAACATGAACACATGTGAATAAAGCTCAGTAAGGAGTACTTTAGAAGACTTAAAATAATCCTGAAAACAGCATTGACATCTAGGAACAAGATCCAAGCCATAAATTAATTTGCTCTTCCTTTCCTAACTTATAGTTTTGGAGTGATTGACTGACCCCAAAAAGTGTTGGATAGATTGGATATTAAAATAAGAAGGATGCTTCATGCTCACCAAATGATTTATAAAAATCAGTGTATACCAAGATTATATATTCCCCGTTCCAAAGGAAGGAAGGGCCTCCTTGAAATTGATTGCATGTATAGATCTGCAATCGTGAGACTCCACACATATTTGCTGACCTTACAGGATCTGAATGCAGTGAAAGTTTTGAAACGAGGAGACTAAATCTAAGATGAGATTTCTGCTTAATTTAGCAGAAACATATCGACGTCAAGTAGGAATGGAAGTCAAACCAGAAGTGGATAAAAACCAGACAGCAGCTGAATATGCTAAAAAATAGAAGAAATAATAGAAGGTGAAGGACCAGATGAGAAGGCAAGAAATGTGGAAAAAACATAAATATAGTTGCAAGTATAGAAAATTTCTGGAATAGCCTCATGTTGATCAAGAACAAAGCAGGAAGGGTTAAGGAGCGGTGAACTGACATCAAGAAATGAAAGGTTAATATTGGCAGACCAAGATAGTGGGCTATATACACGCTGGTTTGCAAACAGACATATGTAGGTTTTGTAAAACTGAATTGGAAACAGTCACACACCTTGTTGCAATGCACTAGTGGCAGAGGGACTGTATACTGAAAGGCATAATAATGTGGCGAGACTGTTACACTGGAGATTGTGGAAACATTATAGTACTGAAGTGGCTGCAAAACACTGGAAATGTGCCTCAAAGAATCATAGAAAATGATGAAGTTTATATCACATGGGATCACCCAATACTAACAGTTCAAACGATAGAAAACCGGATATAGCAGTCCAAGAAAAGAAGACAAAAGTAGCATTGATCATTTAAATCACCACACCTAGTGACTACAGTGTCTTACATACAGAGAGACACAAAGTCATAAAATACCTTGATCTGCAGGCAGAAATGAGAGCCATGTGGAAGAAAGATACCCAGATAGTTCCAACAGTAGTAGGAGCAACTGGTCTCATAAAAAAGAATTTACAATCTTATTTAGATATGTTATCAGTTCATGTAACACCGTAAAAATTGCAGAAGGAGTCATTACTGGGCACATTGCAGGTGGTGCAAAGAGCACTTGTGGCTAACATCAAAGAGTGAAACAATTCTAATTTCATAAACTTTAATCATACTTTTGAATGGGGTCCATTCCCATCATGGTATTAGAAACCCAAAAGACTTGGAGAAATTAAAAAAGTAGCAATGACACAGTGACAGCATGTTGCTGCTATAATGTTCCTAAGTTATTCAGGAATGGGTACATCATGTGGGCCACATATGTGCTGGACAAAGGATCTCCCAGTATGTAGCATGGCACATAGGCAAGTGCTGACCTATGTGGGGATGCGACTGTGATATGTAAGTCACAGGAATGGGATCCAGTGCTGGACGTAATGTATGGGGACTGCTCTGGCACCATATATGTTGTCACATGTGTGCAAGAGTTTCATAGGGTTGGGATATGATAACAATGTTAATGTCTGTTGATCTCCTCTGTATTTGTACCTGTGGTAAAGAGCATGGTATGTGGGGTGCATGGGAGACAGTGTACAATTGCATGTGTGTATCTTTTGCAGGTAGTACTCTCAGGAATCATAAGGAATGTCATACCTCCATTATTTTTAATATTGTCTGTTCATAAGAACAGGTACTGAACAAACAATAGTGGTAAAGTACAAACATAGGACAACCTGGATGATGTGGGTGTGACTGTCCTGAATCAGTGGGCTGCCACCCCCAGTTTAGATTGTAGGTGAAGAGATGCATGATTACATAGGGTACAGCTCAGGTCAATGTCATGGTATAAATGATAAACACCATTAGTGGTAAACTGTCTACTTTACCATTATAGGAGGCATTCTTCAGAGAAAGCTAAGAATCACGTGTGAATCAGTGATAATATATTCCATGCCACAGTAATGCAGACTGCTGTGTACATCTAGTGGTCACTCTGCTGAAAAATGTCTCTGTTGTTCCAGAACGTGATTCAAGCTACTCAAATAAGTCTGGCTCTTGCTGTTTTTTTTTTTCTGTGATACATATTTTGGCATCCAAAATGGTGCATTGGCCATACAATTTCTAATAAGTGCTAGTCTGCAACATACATATAACATTGAAGCTAGATGCTTCCTTTGTCTTTGAATCATTGTGTAACCGTAACACAAGAAACACATGCACACACATGCAGACACACACACACACACACAGATATATATATATATATATATATATATATATATATATATATATATATATATATATATATATATGTGTATTTCTTATGGTCAAGACCATAAGATTGAAGTGCTGAAACTTCAAAATTTAAATAAAAAAAAATAAAAACAGGGGGCAAACCTCCACACCACCTGCTAATTAAATATACCAACTCCAAGTACTCACTACAGCAAGGAAAATGGTAAATATACCATTCTGTGTTGCATGTTTATCTCCATTTAAATGGTTCAAAGTTTCAAAACTTTGATTTTATGGTCTCGACCATAAGAAATTCAGTTTTGAAACTTTGAAATTTAGATGTAGACCCATATACAGATGTAGATATAACTATAAAAGGATATAGATATAGTTATAGATATAGATATAGATATAGATATAGATATAGATATAGATATAGATATAGATATAGATATAGATATAGATATAGATATAGATATAGATATAGATATAAATTCTGCTGCATGCCACTGGAAGCCATGCATGGCCCTCTCATACATGCAAGTTTGCATGTATGTGAACGTATCACCTATGAGGTACTTGGTTGTATGTCATTCACATGAGCCTGACTCACATCTCTGGCATGAATCTCAGGCTGCCATTTTGTTTTGCTAAGCATTTCTGGAGATGGATACTGATGCTTGTGGATCATGGAGATAGCTTGCCCTGGTGTGCAAAGAAGAGGAAAATGATGTTCTGTTTTCCCTAAGACCAGTTTAAGATTCAGCATAGGAGACTGCATACAGGACCTCTCCCCATCCTCCTCCTCCAGGGAATATCACAACACACAGGACCAAGCCCTCCAAAACTGGAATAGTAATACCCATCCCTCCCTGCCACTCCATCAGTCACCCAAGATGCTATTCAAACATGCTTCAGTTGGGCCATAGTCATGGCTTTATCCCTCTACATGTCCAGAACAGCTTAAATGTAAATTATTTTTTGTGATTTTTGGAACATGCATCGAATCATTTTGGATTAGCATTCTGCAATGGTGACTGTATTGTAAAAGGTAGACAAATAATATTATTCCACTTAGAAATATAGCTTGCTAATCTGGAATCCTGTGCAATTCACAGGACTGGTGCCCCGCCCCCCCCCTTCAACTGAGGATTAACAAAAAAAAAAACTCTGAAACTGTAACATTCTGTTTGCTATACATGTAACAAGTAGCTTGTGACAGTTAATTTACTACACACAAAGTGTTTCAGCATTTTGAAAATGCCATAATGGTATTCCTATCTGTTCTTCTGGGTCTAGAAGTTAATTTCATTTCTGCACTCCCCTACCATCAGCACTGACTGATTAGGCCGCATACTAGCTTGTTTCCAATGCAGCTGCCTCCTTTACCCCACCTTAGTTATGGCTCTGGCTCCACGTACAGGGTACTCATATTTTCCATCATCTCTATGAAGGCCTACAGTAGAATGTTAGATGATTTTCAAACTTAAGCTGAGGACCATTGCTTATTTGTGGAACAGAGTATCAGCCATTTGTAAATGCTCAGATATTGGAAGGAGTTGTGCAAATGTACTATTACTATTAACATGGATTTTGTGGAATGGGTTATACAGTGACCAGAGTACTGTAAAATGCATAGTATATACTTGAGCATTATGATTTCTCTGGCACTGATACAGATATTCTGCCCTAATAACAATGTAACAGTTTGAGGGTGCAGCATATCTCCTCAGAGTTCTATGTCATTATACATCTGACTTTACATGCTGGTCACAGCTTACATTTTACAGTTTGGGTAGTTGTGTACTACACACTACTGACACCTCAGTACCCTATGGACTACATGTGAGTTTTGCAGTTCACAACAGTAATTGACAGGATGCTTCCAGTTTTTGCTGTGTTTGTTGTCCACAACACAGATGTCTTTTCAGTTAGCATCCTTTTTTGGACATCTGCTCATCATGATATTTCAGCTGCTTTACTTCCAAAAAATGCATGCATGTTTGACAGGTAGTTTCTGGTGATGGATGTTGCTGCAGCATGTCATGTGTTAGCATGTCTGCATTGCACAGACATTAGTCTGTCACCAGTACAGATACTGTAGCTGTAAACTGCTTGCAAATGAACGTCCGAGTTTCATGTCTTTGCTGCCTTGTGGTTGAATGAATGCTGTTTAATGATCAGTTTTATGTCTGATCAATGTCATAGCACATTTGCTATGTGCCTTTGATAGACTGTTATTATTTTAACACATCTGCACTACATTTTCTTTTTTAACATATAGTTAACTCTATCATGAAGTTAACAGAAAGTACACATGCATATGCATGTTAATGAATGTTCTCCTGATCATTTCTTTTTACTGGAACCATTCTTTGATGCCTTTAGTTTGCATTTATCAGTCCCTGTAATGCTTGCTTCATGCAGCATTGCTTGTGTACATATGTATGCTTTCTTGGATATCTACCTTCTGTACAAGTGGTTGGGTATGAAAAGGATAAGTTTGCAGCTTATGGATCACAGCTGAATGAGTTGTAACTCATTGATTGTTTTTCTAATAGGAAAGTATTAGCACAGATGTAGTTCCTATCACAACTCCATACATTATTCACTCTTTCCTTGCAATACCTGTTTCTTTCAAAGAGAATTTTGTTATGAATAAGTAGGAAAAAAATTAACCAACAAAAGATTGTCCAATATAACTCCTAGATAAATGAGAATGTTTTGAATAAATATAAAGCAAGCTTTCACAAAAAAAGTTATTCTTCAGGCAATATTACAACACATAAGAAGTTTCTCTTAAAATTTATTAGGTACAGTCACATGTCAACATAACTCCAAAAATGTATTATCTTACATGACTTTGTTTCCAAACTCCAAATCACTGTCTCAAGAGCTCTGACCAGTTTCTCTTGGGAATATACAAGCACACAGGAAATATTGGCCAAGTTTTGTACTGCTATTCCATTGCCTCAGCCTGGAAAAAACTTCCTCTGACCATTACAACTATACCCAATACCCTCAACTTCAAAAAGTTTTAAAAGAGTCTCTGTTGAACTCATGGAACTGCTGCATCCATAACTCCACCAAACTCTTATCCCCACCTCCCACCCCACACTTCTCTCTCTAACCCCATGTTTCACGATCAGTTCTCCCTTCTCTTACCTCCCCATATCTAACTTCCTTCTTACTATTCCCTAACTCTGTTTCCACTCATCCTTCATTTCTCAGTCTTTTCTTTCCCCCCACTTCCATCTGTTTAATGCCCTTTCTGTTCCTACTATATATACCACCTTAGTCAACTCTTCACTTAGAGGTATTTTTTTCGTATTTCTTTACTCTGAGGCTTGCAGATTGTTTTTACTTTGCACTGCATCTCTGATTTGTTATAGAACTATACTTGTGACCATACGAAATACATTAATTTACATCTTTGCTTGTTCATTGACATATTTTGGACTGTGTTTGAGATTCTGCTCTGTGTTTTGTGTTTTTTGTGTTTTTTGTTGCCTATTAGATACTTAGATCTTCAGATCTATAACTTCTTATGTATTTAGTGTCTGTTACGTTTCTGAAGTTTTCAGTAGGGTCTGTCATGTATTTGGTGATTTTCTGCATCTTATGTTATTCTTGCCATGTTAGTTGTTCTGTGTGGAGCTTTTCTCCCCAGGCCTCAGCTGAAAAAACACTCATGCTCAGTCAGACAAAACAGGTTAACAAATGTCAAAATAAATAAATAAAACAGGTTTAATTGATACAACTCCATTTAAGTCTGGATAAATATCTGCATTAAATTACAAATCCATTTATATTCCTTATTCTCTGTCAAAGTGACAATATCACCCTACGAATATTGTCCTTTAACACTTGTTAAACAGCAGGCTTAAAATATGTTCCTCACCTTCTTTCTTAATATGTTTAAATAATGCATCTACTTCATTACTCCTTCCAATGTATAATAAATGTTGACAGATTCATTCATTTAATTTTCTATTAGTCTTATTAAAGGCAGGACAAACTTCACATAATGCAGCATATATCACATTTCACTATCACAGTCAGCAAAAACAGAAACGCAGCCTCTGTCTAAAAATGGATGGCTAAACCTATTTCATTTATAAATACTACATTTATAGCAGAGTAATGTACCTTTTCTTTGACTTTGTCTAACATTTAATATAGTGTGCTGGTCTTTATAACAGAATTTGCTTTAACTTTTTATATTTCTTGAAAGTTAATTTCTAGCACTTAGCTCTTGAACACGTTAGCCTATACTGATACGTTCTGATTACATCTTGTATTTTATATGCCATATTATTGTAGGTTAAGATATATCTAGTTTGAGTGTTACTGACTGCCTAAGATCATTGATAATATGTAAAAAAAAAAAAAAAAAAAAAAAAAAAAAACAGTCCATCACCCTCATTTCTTCTCTACAAAAATGATATCCTTTTGTATCCTACTCTTCACAGGGATAACAATGCCTATATAAAAATCACACTCCATATAATCAAGCTGTTCTTAAAAAAATCTTTCATTTTTGGTGTTCAGCCTATTAACCTGCAGCATCTGTTCCCTTATTATAGTCTTAAACATAAAATTGGAATGCAGGCTTTTGCAATGAAAATAGGTGTTGCATTTATCCACTTTTTTGAATAGGAGGGTGTCCAGCATACTGTCCCTAGATATGACCATACTAATATCTAAAAACTCAGTTAAAGTCTCTGATGCTGTGACCTTAAAACCTAAAAAAAAAACAACTACATTGAACAACTAGTTCACAAAAGCTTTTAAGTCCTATACTGACACCCTCCATAACATAAAATATCATCAACAAATCTGTTATATAATAAAACATCATGAGTGCTCTACAGCATTTATTACAAATTCATCTTCCCACATATACATTACAAAATTAGCATATGTATTTGTTACTGCATTTCCCATTGCTATACCCTACTTTTGTAAAAACATACTCCCCTAGGAAAATAAACACACTATTAGAGAGTACTATGTCTAACAAGCCACAGATATTCATTATAAATATAAAACTTTATAAGATTTAATAATCAAATTAAACCTGTTTTTGAAACTTCATTTTCATGGTCACTAAGCTGATGTATTAAAATGTTAATAACAGTTCCTAAATGGTCTGTTGCCTCAACATGCTGTGAGTCACCGAGCACCATGTATTCTTCCCTCTTTCTCGCCTTCTTTCACCTGCATTTTCTCCTTTCCTTGCTGCTATCAACATTAGTTTGCCTTAAGGGAGCAAAGAGAATTCTAAACAGTCCAGCATTGCAACATCATTAGTATTTACTTGAATGAGGCCACCATGTGAATATGAAAGCATATGTGGTGTCCATAGCTCTGCTGACTCCTGCATAGAAGCAGTAGAATTCTGTTTTTCAACTTTCAGCCAAGAGAAAACTTGTCCAAGTTTAAAATCTCTGATGTCACATTTCAGCTTTCATAGTTAAGTAGCAATGAGTCTTTGTCCAAACAATGATAGATTATCAAGCAACTAATTATACTGGGACTGATGTTGTAAAAACAGTGGACTAGCAGTGATCTTCTGTTGCAAAAGGGAAATAATGGTGAAATGTTCACTTTCAACCAACATGAAAAATCATTCATAAAGTGAATATAATCAAGCCCTAAATTAATATTCTGGGCTTGCCCTCTATTCACTAAAACCTGATATTTAATCCCATAAATTGGCATTATTAGCATCCGTTGACCCATGGGAACTATGTTTAGTTTCAGATAAGCCTGAAAACCCATCCTTTGGCATTGTACACACTCAGTCTTTTGTTGACTGATTTCTTGATGTTGGCTAGGTTTCTTGCTAGACCTACTTTTCCTTTTTTGTTTGCTTTCAGCAGAAACATTGTTGGCAACTGAAGCAACAAATGCCAATGGAGTGAATGAGTCCAACTCCAATATATGTGAGCTACAACAAAAATTGGTTTTATATCATGGAGCTAAGTCTACAAAATAAAGTAAAAATAACTACACGTTTTATACTTAAACTATGTCAAAGGATTAGCAGATTAGCACTGCCTTGTTAATCGGGTTTTTACTTTATGCTAATCTACTTTACTATTTACCATACCAGGCTATTTTAGCCTAGCAATTATTTTTCTTTTTTTTCATGGCTTGTGCAAATTACTATGCTTTTTCTACAACTCTGTGTAATGCTGTTGTAAATACTTAATATTCTCACGTCACCATCTTAACTACCTAATGTGACCCACTTCTGAATAGCACAGCAGGCAGCAATACTTTAACTACAGAAATAAAGAAAGATGCACCCTTGCTGCATGCAGCAGAAACGTCATGTATACAGTATGGCAGTTCTATTAGGATCATGCTTTCTATTCAGACACTGAAAACAAATTCTGGTTCATTATGATCCACACAGTACATAAAAACAACAATTAAAGTATAACTGAATATGAAAACTGTAATGCCAGTAAAGTGACCATAAATAAATAAAGACATTGTGTTTCCTATAAAAAGTTAATGTGTCTGTCGCTCAGCTGTCTTTGATCTTTGCCCAGCAAGAGCAGATCAGTAATGTTGCTTCAGTTAGAGTTATTCCACAACAGCCATAATTCTACCCATAGTACTGATTCCAGTGTGAAAATGCAGTATGTTAATGGGCAATAAAACATACAGCAACAGTAGCTTTTTAAGAACCAAAGGGGAAAAGAAGTTGATTACTGAAACCTTTTTGACATTTCTTATTTCTCTTACTTTACCACTGCTTACTTGCAAACAGATGCATGCATATATGTATGTGTGTGTTTGTGCCTGTGTTTGTCAGTGTGCTTGTTTGCATATACATGTGTATGGCTTGGAATATATTATAAAGGTGATCTCTGCACAGCAGGCAGCACTACTGAGTATTAAAATGCATTTCAGAGAGCTATCGACATTTTCTGGTTTAATTGCGTCCCTTTTCTACTCTCATAATATAGCTTATTTTTCTTTCAAAACTTGAAAAATAAAACAAAATAAGGATTATGATACAAAATGCTGACTTCCTGAAACCAAAAGAGCTGAAAACATGAAAACAATGTCAAAAATAAAGAAGGGAAAACCAAACATCTTTGATTGTTTTTTTGCAGGGGGCAAGCTTCTTTGCACCCCTGATGCAGGATGCAAGCCCCACACCCCCAAACTTATATATACCAACTCCATTGTTACATCAACTTGAAAAAGGGAGAAATCCCCCAGAGCAAGTGAATCCTAGGCAGCATACACTTAGAAACTGTACCAGCAGTGATTTCCTGTGGAAAAAAAGAAATTGATGCTCTGCCATTCATCTTGCACAAGGTCTTTCTGGAATGTATTATTTGGCAATCAAACTTCCAGACTTCCCATTATTTGCATGTTCCATTAAATAATAACTATTACCTCTTGAACTTCCCTCTCCATGCAGTAATTCTTGTTACACGTCTTAAAGCATTACTCCTCAAAGCATCAGTATTTTAGACATTCTTCATTGTCTAGACCCTTATCCCAGTAATAAAAATAAATAAATAAATAAATAAATAAATACATTATGAATGATTTCTTTACTTGATGAACATTTTACAATATCAATTTCATTACATAGCAGTATTGAGTATGCTGTCTATAATTTGCTTAATCTCCCTAACTATGCTATGTCTGACCTTTAAGACTGAACAAAACCACAATGGAGGAAAAGTTGCCTTCAAAGAGACTAGAAAACCAACACCCAAAAAACAAAAAGGCACCTAAGAGGTCTACTGTTGTAAAAACCTGTGCATAACATCACCATGGAACAGATGGTACTCTTTATTCAGTAATTAATGCTTAACAGTTTCACTGCATTTTCATCCCTACAGAGCATGACTTCATCAGATAAGAAACCATTTTGAATTTCACCCATATATATTCTCCCACTCCCATTCAATTGATCTTAATTAAACTTAATTAATTAAATTGAAATTGATTGATTTTAAATTAATTAAGATCAACTGAATGGGAGTGGGAGAATATATATGGTTGGAATTCAAAACGGTTTGTTATCTGATGAAGTCCTGCTCTGTAGGGATGAAAATGCAGTGAAACTATTAAGCGTTAATTACTGAATAAAGAGTACTGCCTATTCCATGGTGGAGTTGTGTATGAGGTATTACAACAGTGGACCTCTTAGGTACCTTTTTGTTTTTTTGGTGTTGGTTTTCTAGTACCTTTAAAACTGAATTACTTAGCATCAATCACTGCCTTTGAACCTTTAAGACATTCAGAAAACTATGATCATTCTGAGGGACTATGCTTAATAATATCTGCAAAATATGATTTGGCAATAATCCACAAATGGTGATGACAATGCTGGGTTTATCCATAGATGACATGATTTGATCTTAAAGTCAAAGCCAGAGTAATCAAATTAGTAAACCAGGCATTGGTAAACCAGACATGCAAGACTAGATTAATGCGAATATTCAATGCTGTTACTAATATATATATATATATATATATATATATATATATATATATATATCTATACATACATATATAGTATATATAGGGTCTATATTACGTGATCGAATGATCACAATAGCAAGTACTCTAAAGAGCGAAAATGCAGCACACCGAAGTGCTTTTTGTGGGATCGCGGTACAGTGAAGAATGGAATATTTGCCCTTTCCTCACTGTAGTCTGATCTCGGAGTTGGTATATATATTTAGCGGGGGGTGTGCGGGGGGCACAGCCCCCCACAATAATGGTTTTGATGTGCTGCATTTTCGCTATTGTGATCATTGGATCATGTAATATAGACACTATACACACACACACATATATATATATATATATATATATATATATATATATATATATACATATATAAATAGATAGATATAAATATATGAACTTCATGCTGCTATAGTCTTTCACTTCAGTCATCTGCAGCTATGAACAGGTTCATAATGCAGTTATTGTATATGCACGTCAATACTTGCACAGTATTTTGTGGCAAATGCAGCTTGTGTCTTTTTTAGAAAGATTTACCTGTTGCGTCAAATCAGCCTTACTAAGAAATACAGAGATGGTCACATTTACCTACAAAATGAATGTGCTATCATCATTCTGTCCAATATAAAATGGACATGTCAAATCTTAAGATGCCAGGCAGCCTTTCCAAACGACGAGTTGGGACTCATGTAGTCATATAATTTGTACATGCATTATGATGCTGAATTGGAGAATTTGTTTAAATTAGCTTTAGCACCTATACATTCAGAACAGTTTTGGATAATATGTTTTCATTTTCGTAGCATTTCAGCACCATAATATGCACTGCTAGAAAAGCTGAATAAAATGGATGAATGTTCCAACATGTCTTCTACTGCTTTTCTGCTTTACTTAAGTTGGAGTCTCTATGGAGTTTCACACTGATTCTGGAAGTACTCGGCAAAATATTCTGTTTAGTATATGACTGGACTTCGGAATGACGATAATTACATTCATCAAAATCTCTTCAATCAATGTAAATTCAACTAATATATTTGATTTTGAACAGATAAAAAAAGTTTGTACGATGAATGGATAATCACAAAAAAATAATTTCAATAGTGACTGTAGGCGATCCTGCATTGTTATCTGGAATAGAGTTATTTATCTTTGTTTCCACAGATATAGTACATAGTAAATGCCTGGGAAAATTGCTACACTGCAGTGTATTAATGATACAGGCTGAGGAAGTCACATGCAATATAGATAGCTATTTTATTATAAAAATGGAAAGCATTAGTCTGGATATATCATGCTTTACTGATACCAACTCTGCACTGGTTGCAAATGTTTGATTATGGGCTCTCATAAGCTGATAGAGGTAGATGATCAGCAAGCTCAGGAACAGTAATACACAAATGGCAGATACATAGGTTCATAGGTTCATAGGTTCATACTAGGCTATCTGCCCGAGGGCATTTACAAGCCTAGCCCATCGTTTTGTGGCTTACGCCACCCCTTTAGTATGGGGAACTATACCCATTATTTTGCTGTGCCTCTGTCGAGCAGTGACACTGAGGTTATCCCTGGGGTATATCTGTGATCTCCCATCCATTGGTCAAGATTTCTCTTGAACAAGGCCAGCGAGGTACTCTGCCTCACATGTACCGGGATTTTGTTCCACAGCATAGGGAGTCTTTGGGTGATGAATCTATCCCTCCAGCACGTCCTATTAATAGCCGTGTCAAGGTTTAAGTCTCCGCCCTTGTGGCTCTGATGGATCTAGATTTTTGAGGTGAAGCATATTCATCAAATCTGGGTTTGACATGGCCTTGTATGTTAGGCAAAGGTCACCTCTGAGCAAGCGGTGGCGACTGAATAGAGCTGGAGTTCTTTCAGTCGGGCAGCATAGGACAGATTTTTGAGACCCTTTATCCTTTTGGTGAGGAACTTTTGTGGCCTCTCCAGCTGCTGCAAGTGTCGGGTCAGATACATTCGAATGGGGCATTGTACTCAATCATTGGCCTGATGAGTGATGAGTAAAGGGAGACTATGACCTCCCTTGATCTAGATGAGAATCCCTTCATGATAAGGTGGGCAATGTAGAAGGTCTTCCTAACTACTTTACCTACATGGGTGTCGAATGACAGACTACTATCAACCTGGGTCCCCAGGTCCCTGATAACTTCTTCTGTGCTCAGTGGATTGCCACCTATTTGGTAGCTAGGGGTAACCTTGTTTTTCCCGAAGGGTATGACTATGCATTTTTTGGCATTTAACTTTAGGCCGTGGCTCTGGCACCAGTTATCCGTTTCTGTGAGACCCTTCTGAAGGATATCTGTATCAGATGTGTTTTCTACTATGGCCCAGTTTGCAGTCATCTGCAAACTTTGTCAGCCATAACCCTCCTGTGTTTGCTTGTACTTGGAAAAGTAGATGCCAAACAAGAGTGGGCCCAGGACTGAGCCCTGTGGGACACCACTTGTGACAGGCTTTGAGTCTGACATGGTGCCAGCAACTCTGACCCTGTGGGTTCTGTCACTCAGCCAGTTTGCAACCCATCTTGTGATGTATGGGTTGACATTTAAGCTGATGAGTTTTTCAATGATACCCAGTGGGGTATTGAATCGAAGGTCTTCGCCAGATCGATGTAGGCTCCATGGACTGCCTTTCCCTCATCAATGGTTTTGGTGACTGATTGCAAAAAGTCAACCAAGTTTAAAAGGCATGATCTGCCTTTGACAAAGCCAAACTGGGTTGGATCCAAAGTCTGCAAATTCCCTATGTCTTTATTTATGAGGTCCATTATGATCCTCTCCATGGCTTTGCAGATAAGGCTTGTCAAGCTAATGGGCGGTAATTTCCAGGGTCGGTGGAGGCACCGCCTTTGTGAAGTGGTACCACAGTTGCAGTCGCCACTCCTGGAGTGCGTATCCAGAGGTAAGACTTTGATTAAACAGCTGTCCTAGCTGTGGGTTTAATTCCTCATTGAGTTCATGGAGCACACAGCCGGGACACCATCAGGTCCCATGGATGCTGTGTTTTGCTTTGGAGAGAGCAGTTCTCACTTGGGCTGGAGATGTTTGGGGGCTGCAATCGTTTGGTATAGATATCTCTCCTTTTGGGGGGGGAGAAGTTTGCACTGTACCTGTCAGCCAGTATGTTGGCAATGTCTGTAGGATCAGTAATCTTCACATCATTTTGAACTAGCTCTGAGCATATCTGGGAGTTTCCTCCCAGGTTTCTAACATAGCTAAAGAAGGCCTTATGATTGTCTTTTGAGTCTTTAGCTATTTTTCTCTCGAAATTTGCTTTGGATGATTTTATGAGAGCTCTTAGATTATTACTTATAGTGATCAAGGGTGTCTTACCTTTTAAGGATTTTGCTCTATCTTGCAGTAGCTTCCTCCTTTTGTTGTAGAGTTTGTTTATGGCTGGGGTCCACCAGACTGTCGCTTGCCTTTGGTACAAAGAGTCTTTGTTTTGCTTGGGATTGCCTTATCCATGCAGTCCTGCAGGTGCTGGTAGAAGGCATTTGTAAGTGATTCAGCGGCTTGAGTACTGTTTTCCCGGCTCGGAGGCCTTAAAGGAGACCACACTAGTCTTTAGAAGTGTGAAGTCGGCTTTTGAGAAGTTCTTTACTGTGGTCTTTTTTATTTCAGGTGGGGTTGGGATGAGGACCTCCAGCGAGATTAGTTTGTGGTCTGATCTCACCAGTGAGGGGTACACCTCCGGTGTTGAACATTGTGCTCCCATGTTCGTGATGATGAGATCAAGTATGTTATCTCCTCTTGTGGGGATGGTGACTAGTTGTTCCATGGCATTTGAGTTTATGAATTCCTGGAACTTTTGGGCTAGGGTGTTTGGGCTTGAGTAGTGTTCCCAGTCTATATTAGAGTAATTGAAGTCACCTAGTATGATGGTGTTTGGTGATACAGTTATCCCCTCTAGTGTTTTCAGGAAGGCCATGTGAGGTTCCTGAGTTTGTGAGGGTGGCCTGTAACATGCTACAATTTGCAGAGCAGTCTTGCCTATGGTTAATTGCACCTGGATGGTCTCCGATGCATCGTGCGTTGCCACCAGTCTTGAGGTGTGGGTGTCCTTGATGAATATGGATACCCTCCTTTCTTGGTATTGTCCGGATTTTGGGGCGGAGCATGATATGAGGTAAAGCCTGATAGGGCTGGGGTGCACTCAGGAGCCTTGAACCAGGTTTCTGTCACAGCACAGACATCGATGTTCTCCATACTGAGAAGGGCCTCGAGTGCGTGCATTTTGAGATTTAGACTTCTGGCATTGAGCAGCATTACCCTTAGTTTTTTCCTTTTTTGTGTTCTAGGGTGGTAAGTTTAGAATTTGAGCCTTGCCTAAAAAGGCACTATGGGGTGGCAAGTGCCTTTGCCAATATCCGGAATCCCAGGGTGACAGGTGCAAGCCGTCCCTTGCAGCGTGGCTTGTCCAGCATGTCATCCCAGGCAGACAGACACTGGATCCCCTTTGAATGACACCAGTGTTTAAGCCAATTGTTAAAGCTGATCATCTTATCTCTGTATTGTGGCATCATTCTTGGTGAAGGTAGGATACTGCTCAAGGTCAGGGTCATACCTGCCTGGGCTACATAATCAGAGAGCTCCTCAATGTCTCTTTTCATGTAGTCCAAGGAGGTACGTCTCAGGTCGTTTACACCAGTGTGGACAATGACCGAGTCATATTTGTACCTGCTGTTGAGAGACCTGAGTGCTTGCGTTATGTGGCGGATTCTAGCGCCCGACAGGCAGCTTACTGTGACCTTCTCCTTACTCAGTCTGGTGGCGGGGCGTCAGTGTGTCTGACTATGGAGTCACCAATGACTAGTGTGTCTGGCATTGTGTTTGGCCTTAAGGGCTGTGACTGTTTGACACTCTGACTGTGAGGTCTATGTGTTGCAGGTGTTGTGTTCTGAGGTGGTGGTTGTTTGGGTGTCTGCTTTGGTGGCCTCTGCTGTTTTGGTAGATTTTTGATCAGAGCCTCGAGTATGTCTTTGTGTGTTTATGTGTATGATTTGAGGTTGTAATGGTACTATGTGAGACTGGGTCTATAGTGTGTGTGGTAACCTTCTCCTCCTGACTGGTCTTGCCAGTCCTATGTTGAAGAGCTCAGCCTCCAGTTTGGCGTATAGTTGCATCTCGCATGTATTTGTGTTTTGTGGGAGGAGGAGAGGGTTGTCTGTGTACATGAGGCAATTGTAACATTGCCTCAATACTCCCAGGTGACCCAGCTGAGCAGGAGCGGCCACTAGCACCTGATCCCTCGACATGCTAGAAGGAACAGAAAAAAAAAACTTTAAAAAGATTCGGGGACGTGGGTGACCGAGAAATGGGGTTGCCTTTTTGGGGTACTATCTATGACAAGAGTGCCGTATCAAGGTAATAAGTACTGTAGGAGCAAGTGCTACATTTAACAGATAGAGAATAGTCTACTTGGAGTCAAGTAGAGATGATCTTTTTAGTATAGTTTGAGGAAGGTAGTTTTAAGGGAAAATTTGAAGAGTGGACTTTAGGTAGCCCGAATAGTTTAAACCTGCTTAACCGCTGCTGCCCTAGTGTGCAACGGTAGCAACTCCGCACTAAATCGGGCTAAATCGGGCTAAATCGCGCTAAAGCGTGCTTTATAGCAGGGGGCTGGAAAAGACAGGAAATGACCCAAAATGGCCAATAAACTACAAGTTATAACCTTAAACCACTCCTCTGAGGACAAATGAAGGAGTTATGGAAATGACCCCTAGTGGCCAATAAAACTACAGTTTCAAGTCAGTAACCACCTCTCCGGGCAGGGAAGCTGCTCAATGTTAGTCACTGCCACTGATGAACACAGAGACCCTCCTTCAGCCCAAGCAAAATGGCCTCACAGAAACTTTCAAACAGTTCACGAACAGCAAGCCTGTAACTGAACTTTTTTAACTCTCAGAAAAGTGGAAAAAAGCAAGATTTTTTGTTGTTTTGTTTTTACAGAGATAGCAGAGGTTCACAAGTAATATCAAGTTATAACAGTGCAGTAAATGACCCCACACAAGAGTGCTAGGTCAAGGACAGAAAATCTGCAAGTTTTAAGAAAAAAGCGATTTAAAATTAAGTGCAAACAGGAAATTCAGCAAACAGCTTTTGGTTGTGCTCTAAATACAGCTACTAATACAGAAATCAAGTTTAACAAGCCAGAAAATGCTCAAGCTAGGCAGCTATGCAGAAAAACTTAGCAAATAAACAGAGAAAAATACTTAAAATCTCAAAAGTGGCTCCTTCTTCTCTCAGCGTTTTTCCTCTTGGAGGGTGCTTCACCAACAGCCAACAAGCCTGAAAAGACGCTCAAACCACGAGGCAACTAGGTTTTAAGAGAGGAAGATGAAGGAGTTATGGAAATGACCCCTAGTGGCCAATAAAACTACAGTTTCAAGTCAGTAACCACCTCTCCGGGGGCAGGAAGCTGCTCAATGTTAGTCACTGCCACTGATGAACACAGAGACCCTCCTTCAGCCCAAGCAAAAATGGCCTCACAGAAACTTTCAAACAGTTCAGGAACAGCAAGCCTGTAACTGAACTTTCTTAAATCTCAGAAAAGTGGGAACAAAGCAAGATTTTTTGTTGTTTTTGTTTTTACAGAGATAGCAGAGGTTCACAAGTAATATCAAGTTATAACAGTGCAGTAAATGACCCCACACAAGAGTGCTAGGTCAAGGACAGAAAATCTGCAAGTTTTAAGAAAAAAATGATTTAAAATTAAGTGCAAACAGGAAATTCAGCAAACAGCTTTTGGTTGTGCTCTAAATACAGCTACTAATACAGAAATCAAGTTTAACAAGCCAGAAAATGCTCAAGCTAGGCAGCTATGCAGAAAAACTTAGCAAATAAACAGAGAAAAAATACTTAAAATCTCAAAAGTGGCTCCCTTCTTCTCTCAGCGTTTTCCTCTTGGAGGGTGCTTCACCAACAGCCAACAAGCCTGAAAAGACGCTCAAACCACGAGGCAACTAGGTTTTAAGAGAGGAAGATGAAGGAGTTATGGAAATGACCTCTAGTGGCCAATAAAACTACAGTTTCAAGTCAGTAACCACCTCTCCGGGGGGCAGGGAAGCTGCTCAATGTTAGTCACTGCCACTGATGAACACAGAGACCCTCCTTCAGCCCAAGCAAAATGGCCTCACAGAAACCTTCAAACAGTACAGGATCAGCAAGCCTGTAACTGAACTTTTTTAACTCTCAGAAAAGTGGGAAAAAGCAAGATTTTTTTTGTTGTTTTGTTTTTACAGAGATAGCAGAGGTTCACAAGTAATATCAAGTTATAACAGTGCAGTAAATGACCCCACACAAGAGTGCTAGGTCAAGGACAGAAAATATGCAAGTTTTAAGAAAAAACGATTTAAAATTAAGTGCAAACAGGAAATTCAGCAAACAGCTTTTGGTTGTGCTCTAAATACAGCTACTAATACAGAAATCAAGTTTAACAAGCCAGAAATGCTCAAGCTAGGCAGCTATGCAGAAAAACTTAGCAAATAAACAGAGAAAAAATACTTAAAATCTCAAAAGTGGCTCCCTTCTTCTCTAAGCGTTTTTTCCTCTTGGAGGGTGCTTCACCAACAGCCAACAAGCCTGAAAAGACGCTCAAACCACGAGGCAACTAGGTTTTAAGAGAGGAAGATGAAGGAGTTATGGAAATGACCCCTAGTGGCCAATAAAACTACAGTTTCAAGTCAGTAACCACCTCTCCGGGGGGCAGGGAAGCTGCTCAATGTTAGTCACTGCCACTGATGAACACAAGAGACCCTCCCTCAGCCCAAGCAAAAATGGCCTCACAGAAACTTTCAAACAGTTCAGGAACAGCAAGCCTGTAACTGAACTTTTAACTCTCAGAAAAGTGGGAAAAAAGCAAGATTTTTTTGTTGTTTTTGTTTTTTACAGAGATAGCAGAGGTTCACAAGTAATATCAAGTTATAACAGTGCAGTAAATGACCCCACACAAGAGTGCTAGGTCAAGGACAGAAAATATGCAAGTTTTAAGAAAAAACGATTTAAAATTAAGTGCAAACAGGAAATTCAGCAAACAGCTTTTGGTTGTGCTCTAAATACAGCTACTAATACAGAAATCAAGTTTAACAAGCCAGAAAATGCTCAAGCTAGGCAGCTATGCAGAAAAACTTAGCAAATAAACAGAGAAAAAATACTTAAAATCTCAAAAGTGGCTCCCTTCTTCTCTCAGCGTTTTTTCCTCTTGGAAGGTGCTTCACCAACAGCCAACAAGCCTAACAAGACGCTCAAACCACGAGGCAACTAGGTTTTAAGAGAGGAAGATTAAGGAGTTATGGAAATGACCCCTAGTGGCCAATAAAACTACAGTTTCAAGTCAGTAACCACCTCTCCGGGGGGCAGGGAAGCTGCTCAATGTTAGTCACTGCCACTGATGAACACAGAGACCCTCCTTCAGCCCAAGCAAAAATGGCCTCACAGAAACTTTCAAACAGTTCAGGAACAGCAAGCCTGTAACTGAACTTTTTTAACTCTCAGAAAAGTGGGAAAAAAGCAAGATTTTTTGTTGTTTTAGGTTATAACAAAGATAGCAGAGGTTCACAAGTAATATCAAGTTATAACAGTGCAGTAAATGACCCCACACAAGAGTGCTAGGTCAAGGACAGAAAATATGCAAGTTTTAAGAAAAAACGATTTAAAATTAAGTGCAAACAGGAAATTCAGCAAACAGCTTTTGGTTGTGCTCTAAATACAGCTACTAATACAGAAATCAAGTTTAACAAGCCAGAAAATGCTCAAGCTAGGCAGCTATGCAGAAAAACTTAGCAAATAAACAGAGAAAAATACTTAAAATTTCAAAGTGGCTCCCTTCTTCTCTCAGCGTTTTCCTCTTGGAGGTGCTTCACCAACAGCCAACAAGCCTGAAAAGACGCTCAAACCACGAGGCAACTAGGTTTTAAGAGAGGAAGATGAAGGAGTTATGGAAATGACCCCTAGTGGCCAATAAAACTACAGTTTCAAGTCAGTAACCACCTCTCCGGGGGCAGGGAAGCTGCTCAATGTTAGTCACTGCCACTGATGAACACAGAGACCCTCCTTCAGCCCAAGCAAAAATGGCCTCACAGAAACTTTCAAACAGTTCAGGAACAGCAAGCCTGTAACTGAACTTTTTAACTCTCAGAAAAGTGGGAAAAAGCAAGATTTTTTTGTTGTTTTGTTTTGACAGAGATAGCAGAGGTTCACAAGTAATATCAAGTTATAACAGTGCAGTAAATGACCCCACACAAGAGTGCTAGGTCAAGGACAGAAAATCTGCAAGTTTTAAGAAAAAACGATTTAAAATTAAGTGCAAACAGGAAATTCAGCAAACAGCTTTTGGTTGTGCTCTAAATACAGCTACTAATACAGAAATCAAGTTTAACAAGCCAGAAAATGCTCAAGCTAGGCAGCTATGCAGAAAAACTTAGCAAATAAACAAAGAAAAATACTTAAAATCTCAAAAGTGGCTCCCTTCTTCTCTCAGCGTTTTTTCCTCTTGGAGGGTGCTTCACCAACAGCCAACAAGCCTGAAAAGACGCTCAAACCACGAGGCAACTAGGTTTTAAGAGAGGAAGATGAAGGAGTTATGGAAATGACCCCTAGTGGCCAATAAAACTACAGTTTCAAGTCAGTAACCACCTCTCCGGGGGGCAGGGAAGCTGCTCAATGTTAGTCACTGCCACTGATGAACACAGAGACCCTCCTTCAGCCCAAGCAAAAATGGCCTCACAGAAACCTTCAAACAGTTCAGGAACAGCAAGCCTGTAACTGAACTTTTTTAACTCTCAGAAAAGTGGGACAACGCAAGATTTTTTTGTTGTTTTGTTTTTACAGAGATAGCAGAGGTTCACAAGTAATATCAAGTTATAACAGTGCAGTAAATGACCCCACACAAGAGTGCTAGGTCAAGGACAGAAAATATGCAAGTTTTAAGAAAAAAACGATTTAAAATTAAGTGCAAACAGGAAATTCAGCAAACAGCTTTTGGTTGTGCTCTAAATACAGCTACTAATACAGAAATCAAGTTTAACAAGCCAGAAAATGCTCAAGCTAGGCAGCTATGCAGAAAAACTTAGCAAATAAACAGAGAAAAATACTTAAAATCTCAAAAGAGGCTCCCTTCTTCTCTCAGCGTTTTTCCTCTTGGAGGTGCTTCACCAACAGCCAACAAGCCTGAAAAGATGCTCAAACCACGAGGCAACTAGGTTTTAAGAGAGGAAGATGAAGGAGTTATGGAAATGACCTCTAGTGGCCAATAAAACTACAGTTTCAAGTCAGTAACCACCTCTCCGGGGGCAGGGAAGCTGCTCAATGTTAGTCACTGCCACTGATGAAAACAGAGACCCTCCTTCAGCCCAAGCAAAATGGCCTCACAGGAACCTTCAAACAGTTCAGGGACAGCAAGGCTGGAAACGGACCTTTTTAACCCCCAGAAAAGTGGGGAAAAAACAAGATTTGTTTTTGTTGTTTTTGGTTTTTACAGAGATAGCAGAGGTTCACAAGTAATATCAAGTTATAACAGTGCAGTAAATGACCCCACACAAGAGTGCTAGGTCAAGGACAGAAAATATGCAAGTTTTAAGAAAAAAACGATTTAAAATTAAGTGCAAACAGGAAATTCAGCAAACAGCTTTTGGTTGTGCTCTAAATACAGCTACTAATACAGAAATCAAGTTTAACAAGCCAGAAAATGCTCAAGCTAGGCAGCTATGCAGAAAAACTTAGCAAATAAACAGAGAAAAATACTTAAAATCTCAAAAGTGGCTCCTTCTTCTCTCAGTGTTTTTCCTCTTGGAAGGTGCTTCACCAACAGCCAACAAGCCTGAAAAGACGCTCAAACCACGAGGCAACTAGGTTTTAAGAGAGGAAGATTAAGGAGTTATGGAAATGACCCCTAGTGGCCAATAAAACTACAGTTTCAAGTCAGTAACCACCTCTCCGGGGGCAGGGAAGCTGCTCAATGTTAGTCACTGCCACTGATGAACACAGAGACCCTCCTTCAGCCCAAGCAAAAATGGCCTCACAGAAACTTTCAAACAGTTCAGGAACAGCAAGCCTGTAACTGAACTTTTTTAACTCTCAGAAAAGTGGGAAAAAAGCAAGATTTTTTTGTTGTTTTTGTTTTTTACAGAGATAGCAGAGGTTCACAAGTAATATCAAGTTATAACAGTGCAGTAAATGACCCCACACAAGAGTGCTAGGTCAAGGACAGAAAATATGCAAGTTTTAAGAAAAAAACGATTTAAAATTAAGTGCAAACAGGAAATTCAGCAAACAGCTTTTGGTTGTGCTCTAAATACAGCTACTAATACAGAAATCAAGTTTAACAAGCCAGAAAATGCTCAAGCTAGGCAGCTATGCAGAAAAACTTAGCAAATAAACAGAGAAAAATACTTAAAATCTCAAAAGTGGCTCCCTTCTTCTCTCAGCGTTTTTTCCTCTTGGAGGGTGCTTCAACAACAGCCAACAAGCCTGAAAAGACGCTCAAACCACGAGGCAACGTTGTTCAATACCAGTTTAGCTCAGATATTTACATACATGTTTTAGTACAAATCATCCTAACTCATTCCTGTTTGCTCAGTAAATTTCTGCAGTTATACTTATTCTAAGTATCAACAATTTTCCTGTCAAGGTGTTCTATATTTTCACTACAACCAAGACTCTATTGTGTGTCCTGTCCTTGGGGAGAGTTTTACATGTACTACTTTTTTATATTTGTCACTTTTCTGCCACTTACTTTATTTTTACTTAATTTGTATCTGTTTACCAGGGTACATCACTGATCTCAGTGTACCTCTTCCAGACCCAGCCTGGATGCACTGTTGGGTTAAGTGACTTGCTCAAAGGCTGAGTGAATCCAACCTTGGACCACTGGACCATGGGAAATAGCTCATTAACAGTTTAATCCTCTACACAAACTGCCAGACATTATATTATACTTTCACGTTTAACGTTATTGAGTTTGCTCTGGCAGTTATTGAACTTTGTTACTATAATCATGCAGTTCTACCATGTAAAGTAATGCCCTTCCTCATGCCTTATGCATAGAATAATGTAATATATCCTTTGCACATCAATAGCGGTGATACAGATTTTCAATAAAATATGCAGTCCTAACACAGATGAAACTTCCATATAATTTTCATTCCTTTACTACCCCGTTTCATGTCAATAATTAGTTTATTTGATGTTGTGTACTTGCTCTGTCTCCTGCTTAGCCCATTGAGATATTTGTGTCTCATGTCAACACATGAAGTGGACTAAAGTTGTCAGAGTTTAACATTCTCTTTCAGGAAAGTACAACCATTAAACATCTGAAATGAGAGTTTCAAAAGTATAAAAGAAGGAGAAGGAGCAGAAGATGAAGGAATTGCCTATTATGTAATATAGTGCCATGTACAATTTCAATATAACATCAGTAATTGCAAAATGGTATACTTGCCCTGGGATTCATTAACAGTCATGTAGGCTTCATTCAATGATTACAGGATTATAGCATGTAAGCACAATGAGCAGCAGTGCTCATTAAACATGTATGCTGCTCATTGCACTTACACATTTCCAAGCACCGTTTCTTGGTCAGTACCTGTGCTGGTTGCCACGGAATGGTGGTGGAAAACATGAGCACACAATGTAAACAAAGCTCCCTGCCTATAGACAAATATATTTTGTCAGCATGTAAGAGCTCCTTGTATAAAGTAAGGACAAATTGATTATAAAAAAGTTAGATGCAGGGGACATGGAATCGGGAGAATGTACCCAGAATACAATATTGATAGTGCAGAGATAAGTACAAGTCAAGGGTAAGTGTACAAAATGGACTCAGTTAATAGATTCAAAGGTGATGATGTAATGAAGAAACTTTTTCAAAAGAAATACATCAGTATTGATGGTAATAATAAATAATCCTGTCTCCAATTGTTTACCCATGTACATAACTAAAGACAAACATGCTAGCAATGGATGTGAGAGGGACACAATACAACATTGTAGGAAAGGGAGTAAAAATAATATTAATCTTCATAATATGTCAAGTGGAGATAAGAGTTGGCAAGGACATTGGATACATTAGGGACTATTTGCATACAATGAAGTTATTGAACATGCCATGTGTATAGTGGGAATGCATTTGTGATAACTGACTCTACTGCTGTATCCTCCACTTCATCCTATATAAAGAAAGTATGACCTGTCAGGTGCTGTGTCATGCACAGCACAAAGGGGCATGTTTTAACATTTGCTGTTATTGGACAATCATAGATAGGGGTTAAATTACCTTGACACATTTATTAGACAGGCATGTGTTTTATATTCATGTATATCAAAACCCCTAATACAACAGCACTCAAAATACACAAGTGACGAATGACAACACAAATCTGATGATGTAGTAGCTCAAGGTCTATCTTTGTAAATGGAGCACATCTACAACAGGATTATACTGGGCATGCTCAGAAGAAATTACATCAAAAAGTGACATAACAGCATGTAAACAAAACAAGCACACAAGAAAGTGTCTGAACACAGGCTCAATCACATTTTATGAAGACCTGTCATCATGCCATATAGGAAGACATGTTATGTAAGTGCGCATGTCCTATAAAGCTTTACAGTGTGAAGAAAACTGTCAGAAAAATATGTATTAATGTGTGTATGCTTGATGCTAATTAGAAGCTAAATAAGTTAACATGTTTTTCATTCTATTTTATATGCACTGTTTTATATATAAATTGAGTTTCATATGAGACTGAAAAGATGCTTTTTGAAACTGCAGTGCACTTTCTGAAACTTGCAAGATGCCCTCTGACCTAGTAATTGCTAGCACAGCAATATTCATGTTTATGCCTTTTGGAAATGTACTTGAGAAGCAGGTGCTTATCTGCTAGGTCAGGAGAGAATGAATGAACAATGCTATATCCTGTAAATGTAATGATTTTAAACAATCAGCTCTAATCGAAGTATGAGAACATGTGCAGCTGCAGAAGCTTAGAGATAGTGTAGACAAAGGATTATTAGAGAAATGAACTGCTAGCTTTGTGCTTGAATTAACCATAGTACATTGAATGGTAACATTGCATGTATCTAACCGGTGGTAGCCAAGGCCACATTGATTTCCTTAGGAAGTTTCTCACACAAATTGATAAATCAGCAGAATTTCATGAGAACAATTATTAGTAAATGATGATGAAAAGACTTGTGATTTGTTACATCAGCTTGGTAGGCAATGTCTTATTTGAAAGTGTATAAAAATGAAAGTATTTCCTGTTTCTAGTTAGACAAACACTGTATTAGCACGTTTTTGTCTCCTTGCTGCAAGATTAAAGTGCCTTAACCTGAACCTTCCATGTTTTGATCATTTTTAATGTAATTTTTTCCTTTGACAGTTTGGTCCTTCAGACCGGAAAGTACCTCTCACTCTAGGTCTAGGTCAGAATTGGGCCGAGTGGCATGTACCCATACGGAGAAGCGGCCACATCGGCTCTTCTGTTTTGAAAGACCTCCGACTGAATTGTCGTTCGAAAGAGGCCAGTCACTGTTTCTGATCTGGGATTGGAGGCCGAGTCAATGATCCGGTGGATCAACTCATGGAGGGTCAGGTAAGGAGGAATTTACCTTTTTTCTGTTTTAGATCAGGGACTAGTTAAAGAACTGTTTTGTCAGGGAGATTTGCATGTGCAGATCAGGGACAAAAAGATTGCTGTCTTGTCATAGATCAGGGAAACAGAATAGGTAGACAGTTATTCTAGATAAACTGTGAAAAGGTGTAAAATCGTGGTACCACATGATAAGAAGGGTTATGTAACAATTTTTAGCTTAGCTAAGGCAACATGGGAAATCAGTGCACAAAAGGTTCCCGAGACCCGCTCCTAACCGAAGATGCAAAATATATGCAATTACAGCATGCCGATAATGTTAAGTACTATACGAAATGGGTTGATAAATACAAATTTGATGGTAATTTAGATAAATCTTCACTTATTAAACTTGTCAGACAACTTAAAACAGATGCAAAAGGTCAGATAAAAAAGCAACGGCAATTAGGAGTCCCTCAGGCACACAGGTGGCTTGAGGAAGCAAATTGCAGAGAACAAAAGATTAAAAATTCAAAAGCAATGTTCTTAGACAAAGAAGATAATAACTTGGTAATAGCAACAGCCCCTCCTCCGCCCCCTCCACTTCCCCTACAAGAATATGAAGTGAGTGGAAAAGCTGATCCACCTCCGCTATATCCAGCTGTTCCTGCAAAATCAAAACCGTTTGTCAGGGATTCTATCGAGACCAGGTCTCGAGCATGCAACTTGAGAGGGGATATTGAATTATATGAAATAAATAGAAATTCACGAGCAATGAGTGAAGAAGAGATATGTCCACTCATAGAAGTTCAAAATCCGCAGGCAGGACAGGCAGGACAGGATCCGACTCTTCTAGTATATAGACCGTGGACACCGGAAGATATCCGGAAAGCCACAGAGGGAATTCCCCATCCAAAGGTTAATTTTAGAAAGTTCTTAGAAGACATGAGGTTAAGTTATCATTTGAATGGAGAAGAAGTAGAAAAAGTAGTTAGACAAGTTGTAGGTCCAGATTGGCACATGATCAGTGGCAACTGGAATCCCCATGACACAGAGCTTAGACCACTCCCACATAGTAATGCAGAACTGGACAACAGAGTGAAAGGTCTGACGGACCGAATCTCTGAGAAATGGAAGCCTAGGGATGATTGGACTTACATTAATCAGTGCATACAACAAGAAGGTGAAACTGTTGATAGATATTATGCTAGATTATTAGAATGTTTTAATAACCATTGTGGAATGCAGCTACCTGAAGATGAAACACATGATTCCCCATATGAGCAACAGCTAAAGAATGCGTTCTTAAAAGGCAGTATTACTCCCATTAGCAGCTTTATTACAAAGCACATGGTAGCTCATCGTACAAGTAGATTACAGTCATTACTTGAATATGCGAGACATGCCAAAAGGCACTTTAATAGCAAAAAGAAAAAGAAAGCTCAAGTATTTGCAGTAGAAGATGGGTCAGAAGTCTTTGTAGTACAAACTGGGAAGAAGGGTAAGAAAAATGCCCAGGGAAACAAACAATCTGATAAATGATTAGAAGATTTTGAAGAAAGGAAGAAAAGGGGTGAATGTTTTAAATGCGGGAAAAAGGGACATTTGGCAAGGGATTGCAGGCTAAATAAGAAGGTAACTATGGAAGATAAGGAGGGTGAGGAATGACTATATGATAGTCAGGAATCACTGGATAAGAATAAACAGGAAAGAACAAATGCAAATGTGGTAACAAGGATAGAGGATGTGACGGAAGGAATAGAGGATGTACATGAATTCATAGATGATGAATAAAATTAAATTTTAGACTTAGCATTATTGAGCTTAGAGCTCTACCTAGGAGACACACAACCGGAAATTACGCTTCTGGTAGAGGGGAGGGAAGTCAAATTTCTGTGTGACTCAGGGGCTTCACGGACCCTGATACATCCTTCCAAACTACCAGAAGATTCGGAGTCACCAGATTACATACTAGTGAAAGCAGCTAATGGACAGCTGTATCGGAAGCCACTCTCCCATGACATAGCAATAACTGACCCCGTTTCAGGAATGACCCAGAAAAGCAAAATTGCTGTTTCTGCAAAATGCCCAGTAAATCTCTTGGGCAGAGACTTAATGCAGATATTTGGCATAGCCGTAGTCCCGATCATGCAGGGTATGGAAGCACAGCAAAAAATGGATACTTTTGCAGTGCGACCAGAGGGTGAAACATATTATTGGTACAGCCAGGACTTAGTTACGACTGGTCCATGGGCAGTAACTGAAGAACTGATGAACGTAGCCATCAGCAAATACCCCTCCCTTGACACTGACAAACAGCATTTGTTGCATTGTACTCTATATTACTGTAATAGACCAGGACCTGATAAAGAATATGAGCAAGGGTTGTTTAAAAACCATGCTAAAAGGTTAGTATTACGAAATTTGTACTGGGACACATAAGGAAACAGTGTAATAAGCTATTCATTGCCCCAGGAATTTTTAGCACTCTACAAATCTAATCGATTACCACATGTGAGCTTAACTAAAAATAGAAATGTGAAGTGGGCAGACTTAGGAGAAAAAGTCACAAGGTGGGAAAAACAGACAGAGTTAGAACTCTCTGAACAGGGAGTACAAAAGCAGAAGGTGAACTGGATAACACAGACACACCCAGCTGTGCACTCACAGGCAAGTGAGGATAGCTGAATATTACTCTTACTGGAGGAAGAGGAAAAAGCCTTACAAGACATACCAGTCACTCTCTGGTCAACAGGGAAATCAGATGTAAGACTTATTCGTACAGCAGGACCAGTTACTATTACACCAAAATCAGCATTAAGACCTCAGAAAAGACAGTGTCCCTTGAGAAAGGATGCAGAGATAGGGATCAAACCTATAATAGCAGCCTTACTTAAGGAAGGAGTCTTAATAGAATCTCCCGATTCACCATGTAATACACCCTTATTTCCTGTTAGGAAAGCAAACGGGGAATGGCGTATGGTCCAAGATTTACAAGCTGTGAATGATACAGTTATAGCCAGGGCACCAACGGTGCCAGATCCACATGCCTTATTGAATGATTTGAAACCACAACATAAGTATTTTTCTGTGGTAGATATTAGCAATGCATTTTTCTCTATACCGATACACCCAGATAGCCAACATTGGTTTGCATTTACATTTCAGGGGAAACAGTATGCATATACAAGGCTACCACAGGGATATTGTGAAAGTCCAATGATATTTGCACAAGAAATGGCAAGTAACCTGGTGGGATTTGTCCCACTGAAAGGTAGTCAGATTTTACTTTATGTAGATGACATTCTGCTGGCAGCACCCACCCAGCAAGAATGCAGAGAGGATACCATAGCATTATTACAATTTTTAGCTACTCAGGGACACAAGGTAAACAAAAACAAACTGCAACTTTGGAGAAAACAGGTTAAATACCTGGGATATGTAATATCCAAAGAAGGCAGAATATTAGATGAAGACAGAAAAACAGCAATATTACAAGCACCTAGACCAACTACTAAGAAGGAAATTATGTCCTTACTGGGAACTACTAACTTTTGTCGGAGTTGGATACCAAATTATGCTTTGGAATCTGCTCCGTTGACCAATTTGATATTCAAAAAGCCAATAGCAGCACAGGATTTATTACAGTGGACACCAGAAGCAGAATCAGCTTTCTGCAAACTGAAACAACTGATAGCATCTTCCTTAGTTTTAGGATTACCAAACTATCATAAGCGATTTTTCCAAACTGTAGACTGTAAGCAAGGTTATATGACATCAGTATTAACACAACAGCATGGGGACAAACAATGCCCCATAGCTTACTATTCATCACAGCTAGACCCAGTGGCGCGATCCTTGCCCCACTGTGTACAAGCAGTAGTCGCAGCTGCAATGGCAGTGCAGGCTTCAGTATTGTTCCACCCCCTCACATTGAGAGTGCCTCTTGCAGTCGCGATTATTTTACTGCAAGAAAAAGTAGCATATCTTTCTCCTGCTAGACATCTTTCCTATATGACTATACTGTTGAGCCAACCTCATATGGCAATTGAATGATGCACAACTTTGAATCCGTCAACCTTGCTCCCAACCCCTGCAGATGGAAAACCACACTGCTGCCTGCAGGAGATAGAGCAAAAGACATTACCTAGAAAAGACCTTACAGATGTTCCCTTGGATGATGCCGAGGTGACATACTATGTGGACGGCTCGTGCAGGAGGGGTCCTACAGGACAGAACTTAGTGGGGTATGCAGTATTTTCTGATACCAAAATTTTAGAAGCAAAGTCTTTACCACACAACTTATCTGCACAAGCAGCAGAATTGATTGCCATGATGAGGGCATGTACCTTAACAAAAGGTAAGAAAGTGAATATTTTTACTGACAGTCAGTATGCTTTTTCTACTGTACATGTTTTTGTGCAGCAGTGGAAAAATAGGGGAATGATAACATCTACTGGTAAACCAATTAACCATGCGCAATTTATTTTAGATTTGTTAGACTCTATTCAGTTACCTCAGAAAGTAGCTATTTGCAAATGCGTAGCTCATACCAAGCAACAGGATAGAATTTCGTAAGGTAATGCGAGGGCTGATATAGCTGCAAAATAGGCAGCTTCAGCTTCAGAAATTTTTCTTTTGAGCAAGGAATTACAACCTTCTGAGATTTTAGATTTAGAAATATTAAAAACAATGCAGACACTTACTACAAATGTAGAAAAACAAAAGTGGCTAAAACGAGGAGCAATCCTTGAGAAGGGACTGTACATCTCCAAAGAGAAGAAACCAATTCTACCATCTAACTTGTTTAGATATGCAGCATTGTTGAGCCATGGGCAGAGCCATGTCTCAACAGGGGGGATGGTACAGTTAGTGAATCGAGTGTTTACGACATATGGATTTACTAATTACACAAAAAAATTTGTGCAGCATGCCATGTTTGTAACAAGCATCATGCACAAGGGGCATTGAAACCTAAGCAAGGGAGTTTCCCTACACCACCGTATCCATTTCATACTATTTGTATGGATTTTATAGAACTGAACAAATGCAAAAATAAGAAGTACTGCCTTGTCATTATAGATATGTTTTCCAAATGGGTGGAAGCTTTTCCAACTAAAAATCCAGATGCAGCTACTGTTGCAAAAGTCCTTGTTAAAGAAATTATACCTAGATTTGGCATACCGGAAAAGATTTGTAGTGACAATGGCACACATTTTGTAAATCAAACAATACAACAACTTAGTCGCTATTTCGGGATATCGTTGAAAAAACATTGTGCATACCACCCCCAATCTGCAGGATTAGTAGAGAGGCATAATGGGGTATTGAAGAGTAAACTTAGGAAATTGATTAGTGAGACACAAAACAACTGGGTGCACTGTTTACCTCTGGCACTGTTGAGCATGAGAACTGTTCCAAATGCAAAAGGATTAATTCCTTTTGAAGTTTTGTTTGGGAGGGCATATTATACACCTCAATGGAAACCTCTCATGTCTGCAGAGCAGGAGGCTGACAGTTCATTTGCAGGGTATATGAGGCGATTTTTGAATAACAATCTTTTGCAGTTAAATTCTGTTTCAGATAAAGAGCAAACAAAATCGCAAGCAGCAGTAGCCCCAGGCACCTGGGTCTGGGTGAAGATAGTGAAGAAAAAAAACTGGAGTTCTCCGAAGTGGGAAGGGCTGTACCAGGTACTACTGTCGACACCCACTGCAGTCAAGATCGCGGAGCGAGCATTCTGGATTCATTTGACACACTGTAAACTGGATAAGAACTTTGAACTGGACAAAAACCTTGTTACTGTTGTACAACGAGAACAAAATGACCAGGTATAGAGCGAATAGAGGCACTGAACAACCTCAGAAAACTTGCATGGTTATTCTGATAGCTATGCTAATAACATTGTTCTTTTTGTTGTGGCCTTTCTTTTTTCCTGCCACAAAAGTTGAACTGATTAAACGTGATGAACCAAACATAGACTGGCACCCGAACTTTAACACTTATCAGGCATTTACACATGTGTATGCTGAGACTTTTAATATTTTGAACTGCTGGATCTGCACAGCCATACCAACAGCATACAGGGGGTTATTAATGACTGCTATCCCCCTAGGGGTCAATGAGACCTGAGAAAATCTGTTTTTTTACATAGTATCTATTAAAGCATATGATAAGGTAGCACTGTATTTGCCTGTGACACAAAAGGGAATTGTATGTTTCTACAAGAATGACACAATTCAAGTGGGTTGGAGCAAGTGTAATGTGACTGCACAATATAAATGTTATACCAAAGCAAACAATCTGGGTGGAACTTGTAGTTCAAATTATGACTCATTTCTTAAATCCATGCATAAGACTCTTGACCAAGTGCAACGTAATAATGTACTTTTTAAACAGTTATCTGTAATAGATAGCAAAATGTTTCATGCAGGGCAGTCATTTTGTAACAAAGTAACTACTAAAGTAGAGGATTGTTATTTTGTGTGTGGTAAAAAAGCATATAAATGGTTACCTGAGAATTGGTCCGGCAGTTGTTTTTTGGGGTACCTGGTCCCGGCCATATGACATACTGCAGTCTTGCCTCAGGGAAATATTCGAAATACCCTAGATGTGGCCAAGAAAACTGTTAAAAAGCCTGAAATTCCAGTGGGACAGATTGGGGCGGGCTGGAAAGACCATCATACTGTGGGTACCAAATTGACGCACATGGACTTGAGTGATGCTGTTATATCGTGGGCAGGCATATTACCTGCATATGGCACAGTTAAATCAATTTGGGAGCTGTGAAAACTGTCTAAACTTCTCAAAGTTAGGAGTAATGCAACTTTCTCTGCTCTTGAACTGATAACTGATGAACTGAATGCTATGAGAACTGCAGTGCTCCAGAACCGAATGGCTCTTGACTTCACCCTAGCGGTGTGGGGTGGAACGTGTGCTTTAATCAAAGAAGAATGCTGTGCATATATACCAGATCATCAGCATGAAATTAATGACCACCTTGAGGTGATGCAGCAAGTGTCGGCCATAACCAAACCAGGCCCAAACCCTCTGACGGACTTTTTCCAGAATTTGTTTGGGGGGTGGGGTTCCATCCTAATGAACATCTTGATGCCATTTGTGTGGGATTACTCCTGATAGGAGCTTGTGTTTGTAGTGGAATCCCCTGCATGAAGAAATTAATCAAAGAATTTATAGATATATCAGTTTCTGTGACTATGTATCAGAGTACTGAATTTGAAGAACTGCTAGAATGTGAAACACTTTCATAAAATTTTAAACTGAATGACTTTCTTAACTGTAAATCCTGAATGGAAGAGGTTAGGAAAAGAAGCAAACTATTTATTCTTTTTGAAAATAGAATTAAAAAGTATTAACGGGGGGGAAATGTCAGAAAAATATGTATTAATGTGTGTATGCTTGATGCTAATTAGAAGCTAAATAAGTTAACATGTTTGTCATTATATTTTATATGCACTGTTTCATATATAAATTGAGTTTCATATGAGACTGAAAAGATGCTTTTTGAAACTACAGTGCGCTTTCTGAAACTTGCAAGATGCCCTCTGACCTAGTAATTGCTAGCACAGCAATATTCATGTTTATGCCTTTTGGAAATGTACTTGAGAAGCAGGTGCTTATCTGCTAGGTCAGGAGAGAATGAATGAACAATGCTATATCCTGTAAATGTAATGATTCTAAACAATCAGCTCTGTTCGAAGTATGAGAACATGTACAGCTGCAGAATCTTAGAGATAGTGTAGACAAAGGATTATTAGAGAAATGAACTGCTAGCTTTGTGCTTGAATTAACCATAGTACCTTGAATGGTAACATTGCATGTATCTAACCAGTAGTAGCCAAGGCCACATTGTTTTCCTTAGGAAGTTTCTCACACAAATTGATAAATCAGCAAAATTTCATGAGAACAATTATTAGTAAATGATGATGAAAAGACTTGTGATTTGTCACGTCAGCTTGGTAGGCAATGTGTTATTAGAAAGTGTATAAAAATGAAAGTATTTCCTGTTTCTAGTTAGACAAACACTGTATTAGCATGTTGTTGTCTCCTTGATGCAAGATTAAAGTGCCTTAACCTGAACCTACTGTGTTTTGATCATTTTTAAAGTATATTTTTCCTTTGACAAAAACAATTACACTAATACATAAATGTTTGGAAGAAGACATGCAACACAGTGAATTCTTATTTGGAAATTAAGAAATACCTGTGAGCAATCAATAACAAACTCAACATTTATATCTTGCCAGACTTGAACACATGCCAGAACAGATATCTTAGAAATATGAACACAACTGAAGAGCTTGCAGCAGTTATCTATTGTAATGGGTATGGATCCTTTACTATGCAGAATGATGCCTTAAAAATGTGTCCCTCTGACTGTGCCATGAATATTTTTTTTGCTTAAGCCTCTCCTGTCTGACACAGCTATTTGCAGACAAATGTTACCAGATTCGAACCCCTGACAATCATACTACATACTCTACAGAGCTGTGTATTGACTGCATCTGCCACATAACGTAGCAATGGACCTTGTCACAAATAAATGAAATGAATGTGTGAGGTAATAAAGGACATTTAAGGATAATGTGTACAATATTATTTTGTCTGAATTATGACAAGGGCGTAACTGTGTTAATGTTCACACGACTGCACACAGTGCAATATCCATGACTCTCTGCCAAACAGCTGTTCCTGTTGTTTTGTACAACAACATGGTCTCAGAATTGAAACACACTGTATCTGTATTGATATGTTATAGAAGTCACTTAATGCATGTGATGCAGGACCACCCAACCCACTACATTCCCAGAACAACTGTTTCACTGGCAGGATTTTACAAAATGACTTTATATTTCTTTCTCCAAAGCACACATTGAGAATAATAACTTTATGAAGTTGTTTGTGTAATGTCAGTATATTCATAAAATGTTGCTCTTTGTTGGAATTAAACAGTAAGCTATGTAAGTCCACTGACTTCCAACATGTGCATGAATCACACACACCATAGAGAAATCTTAACAAAGCTGTGAGACTCCATCTATGTGAAGTAATTGCATCATATGATTGTGTTGGAATCTGTATGAGATGAAGGGCCGCAGGAGGCTTCTTTAAGTGTAACTGTACACATTATAGCATTTGTTGATGTAATTCATGTATAAAATCATTAAGACACATGATGCTTATAGTCAGCCAGTGTGGGGTTTGAACACCTGCCCATGTGATGACAAAAGCTGCATGATATAGGGAAGAACAAAAGTAGCACAGTGCAAGTGGTGCTATAATTGTGAGATATTTGAGTCTTTGATGCTATGACAACATATTATTGCTGCAAGAAGGATATGTGTGCCTGCAATTTCTTTAAGAGAATGTTGCTATATGTGCCTTTCTCACACAATATTGCCTGCTACGTAAATCTAAACATATCTGATGCATAATGCAGTTATCACTGTGGCATGAGAGTGGCAATCATGCACAATGAATGACTGACATGAGAATAACCATTATGCACAAAGTAAAGATAATCATGGAATCGAACACATGCATTTCTTAAGACAACAGCATATAGATCAATGTCTCATGTCCTCACTCCAGAGGAAAAACCTTAGTATTCCTCATAGGAAAGCCAAATGTCATTCCTTGGCATCATCATTATGCAATAAAGCATTTCTGTGTGAACAAATTTGCATAAATTGTCATAATAGAAATCCCCAGCCATACATGAACACAGCAGATAACTGACTGGCAATATTGTTGCCTATCTGTGCATTCACAAACATACTGATATGAGTGAGTCTAAATAGTAATGGTTTGATATGAATAAACTACCTAAGATCCCAAGGTAGAGAACTCTAGCTGAATCACATGCACTACATGAAATATTATTTTACAACTGTGACAGTACAGATGTGAATGGATGATATCACCATTTTTTCATATGTTCATGTTCTTATAAAATTTATGAAGGTTGTTGAAGATTGTTGAAGTGCACAGTAACATTACACAACTACACATACTACATGCAGAAGAAAGCCTTCTGAAACACACATGCATAGTAGTCAATCATTGTTGGAGTCAAAACTCTTCCCTCTGTACTTAAACAGTCTAGTGAGCACAATATGAAAAATCAGCCCCACAGGAAAACTCATAAGAGCACTGTGGTGTATTTCATTTTTGAGGGCATAATGTAAGGATTGTATTTCAAAAACTGGTTATTACCTGGGGGTAATACAGATTTATAGGTAGTCATCTGCCAGTGGAAATGCCTCTCCTAAATGGAAGTTTACAGAAGAGATGTTGTCATGAATATGATTGTACAGTTACATTAGTTAATCACTGTCAGATTTGAACCCTCTACTTATCTAATTGCACAATGTATAGAACAGAGATTTAGCTGCAAGTGCAACAGGTGAATTCTGAGTTGTAAGGGCAGAGAGTGCACTTTTAACAAGATGACCTCATCAGTATCACAGGTGAAATCTGAGCTGTAAGGGCACAGAGTGCACGTTTAACAAGATGACCTCATCAGTGGACAGGTAAAGTCTGAGCTGTAAGGGCAGAGGGTGCACTTTTAACAAGTTGACCTCATCAGTGCCACAGGTGAAGTCTGAGCTGTAAGGGCACAGAGTGCACTTTTAGCAAGATGACCTCATCAGTGCCACAGGTGAAATGTGAGCTGTAAGGGCACAGAGTGCACTTTTAACAAGATGACCTTATCATTGGACAGGTAAAGTCTGAGCTGTAAGTGCAGAGGGTGCACTTTTAACAAGTTGACCTCATCAGTGCCACAGGTGAAGTCTGAGCTGTAAGGGCACAGAGTGCACTTTTAACAAAATGACCCCATCAGTGCCACAGGTGAAGTCTGAGCTGTAAGGGCAGAGTGCACTTTTAACAAGATGACCTCATCTGTGCCACAGGTGAAGTCTGAGTTGTAAGAGCACATAATGCATTTTTAACAAGATGATCTCATCAGTGTGATGCAGAGAAGTTGTTTATGATAAAAGTGGTATAAAGCAATAGGGGCATCCTCTCCCATGTTAAAATTTTCCCATGACTAGAAGTTGATTTCAGCATGTCTGTTCAGGAAGGCATATGTACCTAACAATAAAGCCATGCACACAAGTTCCCCACTGTGAGATTTGAGCCTCCTACTTATCTACTTATACAAACTAGTGAACACATTATAAGCTGCAAGTGCCACAAGAAAAGTCTAACCCCTGAGGGTAGAGAAAGTGCACTTTTGATACAACATCAGTGTGCTGCAGAGAAGAATTTTTTGGAAAAAGTGGGATAAGGGTTGATGGATTACTCACCCAGAGTAAATTATTTTCTGTGACTGGAAGTTGATATAGTAATGTAATCAGAAAGTTATATGCACCTAATATTACAGACACACAAAAAAAGTGTATTTTCCTGAGTGGAAGTGGACACACCAAATTTGACATTGAGGTGTTAGTTACCTGTCACTATAACAACCACCTGACACACACAACTTGTCCATGGTAAGAACTGAACCTCCTACCTATCTAACTATACAATCTAGATCACAGTAGTAGTTGCAAGTGCAACTTAAGAAGTGACATGATGACCTCATCTGTGAGTTGCAGAGAGGAAGTTTCTGTTAAAAGTGGGATAAAGTGCAGGGGGATCTGAATCCAGAGTTACATGTATTCTCCTCAGTGGAAGTAGACACAACACCTTTACACCTGATGTGTTTTTTTACCTGTCACTAGAATCCCCTCGCCACATAAGTTCTGCAGGGTGAGAACTGAATCTCCCGTCTAACTAATTACACAATTTAGAGAACACAGTATTAGTCACTAACACTACAGAGAAGTCTGACTTTAATGTACTGAAAATTAATATTCTTATTTCACTGTTTGGAACATCTGTTACTGTGCATCACAGGTTTGGGGAAAATGCATGTGTGCGGACAGGCCAACACAACAGCACTGTGCTTGTCCCACGTAATGGCATACTTGTCTGCTAAGTGTTATATACTGCCATTCATGCACATTGCATTACTGTGAGTGATATGCAATGACAATCACAACTGTAAACCAGTGGATTGTTAATCAAGCATTCCTGCTAGTTTATTCTGGGATGATTGCATGGAAAAAGTAAACATTTATTGCATCATTGCCACTTGTCTTGCACTTTGACAATACAAACACTCACTTCGTAAACATGCCACTGCACTTCAGAATAAGTGATGAATTATGTGTAAAAAGGCTACCCACCATTGTAATACAGTTTCAAGTGTAACCATTGGCGTGCAGACATACATTAACAGACTGATGTAATTAAGCCAGCATCACTCTAAAATCCTTATGCCTTGTTTTCAAAGCTGAGTAAAGACATACAGAAGTTTTACAATGTAAACATATAATTGTGTTGCAAATATTCTTCTACTCTCTGCTAGAAGTGCAGTACTGCCATGTTTAGTTGCTCTGCTGATGGCAAAGTATTGGTATATGTGTAATCGTATCTTGAGGTGTTTAATTAACAGTAGTCTATGGTACTATGAGCTGACTTTCATGCAAATAAGCAGTATGCACATACAATTGTGTGAAGCTGATGGAATACAAAACAGGTATGTGGTGATGTCTCTGCTGTCATGAATTACACATTTGTCATGGCAGTTGCAGTCCTTCACTCCTGATATTTATGCTACAGGTATATTATGATGCACATAAGGGATCCTGCATGTTATTGTTGGTAGAAACATGGCTTATGGAAACAGTATCGAGTTAAGGAGGTTTATTTGATGACACAGAAGGGGTGAAAACAGGTGAACAGTTGGTGACAGGATTAAACATGACAACACAATAAGAGATTAGTTTATCATTCCTTTCTACACATGTGTTATGTTACTCTTTGCTTTATCACCCTAATTATTCAGGAAAAAGATCTATACAAGACAGCCTTCATAATAGCGAGCAAGCACATTAATACAGCAGAAAAATAATTGTGTGTTATGAAAATGTGTAGCCAATAGTTACACCCACAGGAATCATAACAAACATCCAAAAAGACTTTTTCATACATCTCAATTCAAACCTTGACAGCATTCCAAGAAAAATGTACAGAGCTGAGTTTTATTTAACCACACCACATAGGAATTCCTAATTCACAAAGTTGAAATATGACAGCTAACTGAAGCAAGGGAGAAAGTACATATTACTCTTCCTTACCCTCATGACAACTATATGCAGTACATTCACATCTTCAGCTTGTTCAACCAAAGATTAGCTTGGCTAAGCATAGCTAAGCACAGGAGCATGAAGGGTACCATTGTAATGCAGCCGGAGGCACAAACTCACAATATTTTGCCATAAGCTGTATACTGCCATTTAGCCTGAGTGACTGTGCAAATGCTTTGGAGAAAGACTAATGATATAAAAGGGAGACGATAAATGGATGGGAGAGGGAGTCAGGGACCAAATAGCTCCTAATAGAAGCGGGATACTGTTGACACATAATATTATGTAGGCGGCAGCTACACAAAAACAGCGTACTAAAACAGTCTAACAGTTAATGCCTGGATTAGAACCCTTGAAAGTATGCAAAAATATGTTACTAGATTTCAGCATCATCTTGTAAAGCCACAAAGGAGCTCCTACTTTGTCCACTTTAAATCACACAGTTGAAGGGCAATGACAACTTGCAAGAGCAGAATGAGACAGCTGCTGAAAGAAAGTAATAGTATTTTATTTTATAACCGTCTGCATGGCAGGTTCCTCTTATCTCCTCATTATTAATCTGTCATGCTCTGCACAATAAGGTGATTGCTGTATGGTGCAAGAAGTGGTCAGAGAGTACAACTAACATTAAGACATAAGGAGGATAAGGATGATTTAATTAGTCTCCCTGTTGGGACCGAATGTTATTACAAATGCATTCTTACTGCATCATTCAAATGGTATGTTAATGAAATGTTGTAAATGAAGATAAATACAGATGTTTGCAGTTAACCATATGATAGGAATATGAAATGTCGTGAAATAATAATTTGGCGTACAGATGTAATCAAACCTGTGGCATTATGCAAAAACATCAGTTTATGGACAGGGGAATTATTTCAACACACCATATAAAACTTCTTCTCCATTACATCCAGCAGTTTAAGAAGTGTGACGATAACTGTTTCACAGTGCTGCCTTTAGTTTGCCTTTGCTTTGTATTCCTATAGAGGAGCAGGTTTAAGCATAGTTATAAGAAAGTAACCAGAGTACTGTGGTTTAAACTAAAATATACAGCTTTTGCCATAGGAAGTTAAACAGCATTCACCATCACTCAGCATTAGGATGTGATGCCGACCTTGCATAAATACCGGGGACAAAAAGTGAAGGCTCTTCGATAGACCATTTCTGGCCATGTGTATTGTATGTGATTCTATTTTTTTTTACCAGATTAAACATGAGAAAAAGGGGCTGATAGGACAGTGGTGAGGGTGGCAAGCTGGGAGTAGGACAGAGGGAAGAATACAGGAATATGCAAGGTGGCAGTGGGAATACACCAAAACTATCCACTTCTTCAGAACATAAGTGCAGTATTGTGCACACAGTCACACCATTGCACAGACAATGTCATGACTATAGAGAGTCACCTTACCAGGAATGAGTGACAAGAACTGAATAATATTGTATAGCCAATTGGACCGAATCAAGTGCATCAAGATGACACATAGGTGAAGTGGAGAGATATGTATGGGGTATAACTTTGTTTGTGGGGCAGGTGCCCATTTCTTTCTTTTTTTCAGAGCAACAAAAATGTTAGGAAAGGTGCTTAACAACATGAGGGTCAAGTAGGTAGGGTAGGTTAGATAGTAGCCATAGAGATACAGAAAATCCAAGACAGACAAGGATGGTGATGGACACAAAAGGTTGGGGGACACCATGGTTGAGGATATATAGGGGACTTCAGAGCCATATCCACGTTCAGCTTAAGAACAGTGAGAATCTAGTCATAACCCCCATAATTTCATCACTTTCTCCTGTGTTAGTTGCCCCAGTCAGTGCCAGATGTGGCATCATTTTGGGAATACAAGGCAGGACCTTATTAACCCTACCAGTTTGGGTACCAAGGCCCCCCTCTATAATGCCCTACACCAAAATAGCCAGTTCCAATACTACTGCCTGGTGGGCATCACTCAACCATCAGCCAAGACAGATCTTCCAGACACAGGTGGAGCAGGTAGAGTGTGACTTGCAGAGCCATAGCTGACATGTTGTGACCCAGATGTCCTGGGTGTCTGTGCTGCATGTTGTGGTGCCACTGGAGCCAGCTGTGGAGTTGTGGAGGACCAAACCCCAGTGGCAGGTATACCTCCTTGTGCTGGTGGTCATTTTGCAGCAATATATTCAAAATCATATATATGAAAAAAGAGAAGATAGGACTTGGGAGGCAAAAAGAGAGAACTAGATCAATAGCATGTCACATTACTTTCCTATTTCAATACATAAAACAATATGACCTATACATAAGTACACATTGACCACATCCAAATATGATGGGAAGGCATTAAAATCTCACAAAATCAATCAGTCACAGAATAATGTATTTCATGGTGCCATTTCAGGTATCTGTTTTCAAAGATAATACTTGAATTTGCCGAAATGTATTGTTAATGTCATGCAGTATTGCATTTAATATCTTTTAAATAATATTTTGAAAAACATCTAACGTGTATTATGGATATTGAACAGACATGCATTTCAGCTGATGTGCACATTGCCTAATATAATCACCAAGCGCTATTGCAGCAGGCATGTATGCTGGATACAAAGGATAAGATATGCCTGCTCAAGATGATATACAGTGATGAACTAAATATACTTCTTTTGCTTGCATTCATTTCTGATGCATATTCACCCCACTCCTCTCTGAGGCTAGTTAGTCTCTCTTGATGTGCCTCATAGTTTTCTGCTTTTTCTGCTGTAGCTGAACAATAGAGAAAAGAAAAAAAAAGATACATGAAAGCATAATGAATAACTGTGTCATTGGCTAATTATTTCCATATCATAGACGCGTGATGGGTCAGTACACTTACACAACTGAGGGGTGTTTGCAGTGTTAAATGTATTCTTCCATTGACTCAGGAGTTCCTGCTTGTACCTCTTCATGTTGTAGAGGTGATGACATTGCTCGCCAGTGCATGCTATGCCAGTTGCACTAGACACAGTCTTGGCCAAGCTATTCCAAGTCTGTCTCAGATCTTGAATGTAACAACGTGTCGACAAAGACATAGAGCCTTGTCAACTGCATTTGCACAATCGGAAGCACAACAATGGCTTGACAGACACTCTGGTAGTGATTACATCAAAAGCCACACAAGGTGTGAAATATGGCAGTAAGATTTGGACATGCGTGGTGCTCAAGCTATTGACACACGTTCCAGTGTTAAACAATGATACAGTTTATGATGTTTGTCATAAGCATGGTTGAGTAGAGGACAAATGTTTTTACTTGTGACATATTGGGCTGTTGGGACTTACTAGAGAGATTGTATAGTACCACCAGGGAATTGAACCCTTGAGAAAAAAAGGATCAAATGTTATACTTGGATTATCAAATGTCACTGCTACAGGATAACTTACTTCTTAATATGGTAATTACAGATATACAAATTTAAGAATGAATGGAAATATGCTTCAGTGATTCCTGTATGAGTATGATGACTTTATTTAGTTACTGGACTGCATTTCTATGTAAACGACAATGGGCAGGATTCACGATGGCTTGCACAGAGTCTAAGAGTAGTGTAAGACACCATGCAGCCATCGCGATCCAGGAACAGCCTGTATGTGCGTGTAAGAGAGCACCTAAAACGGCTCTTACACGGACAGGGCATGGATATGCTAATTACCTCACTTGCAGCCGAAAGCCATGCAAATGAGGTAATTTTGTGATCCAAGAAGCAGAAACCTGCCTGTGTAAGAGCCGTGTTATCTGCAGAAATGTACTCAGTTATCAACTGAGTACCGTTCTGCAAATAACACAATGGAGCCTTGTCAGCTCCAAATAAAGGTTGCAAATGTCCCAGGCAGCATGCCAATGGCCAAATATGTGGCCACTGGCAATGTACCCTGATGCAAAAATAAAATAAAAATGTTTAAACGTAGTGCAGTGCCGCGCAAACGGGCTGCGCTATAAAAAAACAGAAAAAAAAAAATTAAACCCACAAATGTGAGTTTTATGCAAAGCATGGATTTACAATGTAAGGGAATAGCAGGCTGAAAACAACATGGCCACCGAGTAGGGGTTGCTACGGGGGGAAGCTGAGTGTAAGACATGTAACTAAGCATTAGTAGGCAATCCCATGTAAATGAGTGGTAGGATAGTGAATCGTACTGTCACATAGGAAATGAGCACATTCCGTGCAGTGTAGGAGTAGGATAAGGGGGAATAACAGAGTAGGAGATAGGTGACATCACAGGGGGGAATGTATGAAAGAAATGCAGCTCATTGGAGCACAGTGGCATGTGAAAGATGTCAGTCACACATCATGGAAAGAGGAGTGTCAACAAGCAGGCATGGGAAAGCCAAGAAATGGAAGGTGTACACTATGGATAACACCAAAGTTTCTTGCTGGGCTTGCATGCGCACGTGTGCATGCTGGTAGGCATGAGTAAGCTAGAGTGCGCATGTGTAAGGCAGAATACGCATGTAGGAGCCTGTTTAAACACCTGTAAGCTTGTTTGTGCTGGTGTGCGCGTGTTTTAACCCGAATAAGCATATTCTAGTCCATCTAAGCATGTGTGCGTGCGTGTTAGCCGCTGTGAGCGTGTTTTCGCTGGTATGCACGTCGCTCCCCGCTGAGGAAACAGAAGGGAAAAAGGAAGCATGAGAAATTGTAGGAAGCTAGCAGGGATTACTAGCAGAGCTAGCAGGTGAAAACAATCAGAAGCAGGCAATTACACAGGCAGAACAGTAGCCCAGCCCAACACTTAAAACTCTGCAAACAACAGTGCAGAATGTTTCTCTCAAGAGACACTGCAACAGAGGAGTAAGCTATTAGAAGTGAAAACTGAAAAAGCTTCACTCAGACCAAAAATGCTAGGGGCTGCCATAGCTGTTATAAGGAGACATATGCAACTTGCTGAGGGTGGTGACTATGCAAATGCTGCTGGACAAGCCACAGTGAGGAGACGGAGAACAGTGTACAGTGTACAGGCCCAGGGTCACCTACCAGGGGTTACATGAGCTGGAGATAGTGGAGCACTATAGAGTGGACAGAGACCTCCTACAGCAAATTGTTGAGCTGTGCAGGCCATACCTCACTCACAGAACCAACAGAGGGGAACCCATCTCAGTGGAAACCAAGGTATGTGTTGGCCTAAGAATACTAGCAACAGGTACCTTCCAGAGACCAACTGGTGATATGATGGGGATATCACAGGCATCAGCATCCAGGGTACTGCACCAGTTCCTGGATGCCATGTCAGCACATGTCGGTGATCATGTATATTTCCCCAATTCCCGTGAGGTATTGGCCAGCAATATGTGTCTATTCCAGCAAATAGCGGAATACCCTGAGGTAGTGGGTGCAATAGACTGCATGCATATATGCATCAAAGCACCAGCTGGTGCGTGGGGTAGGGCCTACATTAACCGCAAGGGCTTCACCTCCATCACCTGCCAGGTTGTGTGTGATGCCCAGGGCATAATAATGAATTTGTGTGCTGGCTGCCCTGGAAGCTACCATGATTCCCACATCTGGCATTTGACGCAGCTGTACCAGACATTTGCCAGTGGGGACATCCCACATGGTCACTTAGTGGGAGATGCTGGCTACGCACTGGAGCCGTGGCTGATGACACCCATCAGAAATGCACACACACTTGAACAAGAATGCCATAATGAGGCACACGCACAAACACGAAATGTAATTGAGCGTGTGTTTGGGCTGCTCAAGTCACAGTTCCGGTGCCTGGACACATCTGGTGGAGCCTTGCAGTACTCACCAACTACATGTACCCAAATTGTCATGGTATGTGCTATGCTACGTAATATGATACTGCGAAAACAGCTGCAGCAGGACCAGCATAGGGCTGGGCCAAACAGCCCCCCACCATTGCCAAGCCAATCACAGGCAGAACGTGACTCGGAGGAGGAACAACATGAGCCTGCCCCAGTAGGCAGAAGGAGGCATGCCCAGTATGCCTTGGCAAAGCAGCAACGCATAGCACATACACTGGCTCAGTAGGAACCGTGTAAATGATACTTCTCTCTGACTCACACATATAGTAAAAGGGATGCCTAAGTTGACACAACCTGCTTTCAAACATGTACAGGGAGTGTAGTATGTGCATCCAACATAGACAGCCCTGCAGCACTACCTGAGGCATGATTGCCATGTGTTAAGCAATGTAACACCATGTAGTATATGCAAACTTGATGACCCTGACTAACATCCTACCCTCACCAATCATGATGCCACAATATGAAGACGAGATGATCAGTTACAATAATTGGCTTAAGTATTGCTGTTAGTCAAAGGGGATCCAATGCGTGCCAGCCTGGGATGACATGCTGAGCAAGACACGATGCTCCACTTGCTAGGGATGGTGTGCACCTGTCACTCCTGGCCTTTTGGATACTGGCAAAGGCTGTTGTCACCCCCACCGTGCCTTGAATAGGTAAGGCTCAAAACACAAACCCACCTCCATAGGTATCACAAGGGATAAGAACCTAGACGTAATGCTACCCAATGCCAGAAGTCTAAACTGCAAGATGCATGCAGTCTAAACTCCCCTCAGCATGGAGAATGTTGATATCTGTTCTGTAACAGAAAACTGGGTCAAGGCTCACAACAGCACCCTAACACTACCAGGTTACACCTCATACCATGCTTTACAGCCCCAAAACATGGAACAAACTACAAAAGGAGGGTGACTAGCAAGGATAACCACACCCCCATGTTGGTACCACAACAAGAAGCAGCATGGACTATCCATGGTCAAGTAACAGTGGCTAAAACTGCCTCCCAGTTTGTAGCCTGGTACAGACTACCCTCCTAACACCAGGAACTGCACTTGGCCTACGTCAGAACACATGAAAATATCAAGCTCTCCAAACATCATTATATTGGGCGACTGAAAATACTTAAACATAGACTGGGAGCATTATTCTAGCTCCAACAGCCTAGGCCAAAGGTTCCTAGAATTCATAAACCAAAATCCTCAGGAACAACTTACTACTCCCACAAGAGGGGTAAGCATACTGGATGTGATAATCAGCAACATGGGTACTCTATGGCCAGATGAGAAGTGTATCCCTCACTGGTAAGATCAGACCATAGAGTAATCACACTGGATATTCACATCCTGACCACAGTCCCTGGGCAGAAAACCACAGTGAAAAACATGTGTAAAGCAACTGTTGCACTCCTCCAAACTGATGTGGAATCCATTAAAGGCCCTGTGCCTGTGAAAAATATGGGCCACACCTCAGAGCCCTTTATAAATGCATTCTATGAACACTTTCAGGAATGCATGGATTATGCAGTCCCAAATAAAACCAAGACCCAGTTCCATACACACAGGCATCTGGCCTGTTGGACCCCAGCCATTACCAAACCATGCAAGAGAAGGAGGAAGCTACTACATGATAGAGCAAATCCCAAAAAGGGAAGTAATCTCTAATCAGTATTATGGCAATAAAATATGGCCACACATAAAATCCACTAAGGCCAGCTACAGCATGTCAAATCTGTGAATCTCGAGGCAATGTTACACCTGCCCCATGTACACAGACAACCCCCTCCTCCTCCCCCCAAGAAATACAAATATATGTGAGAGATGCAACCATTTATCTAAAATGGAGGCTGAGCTCTCTCAACTCAGTACTGTCAAAACTAGTCAGGAGGAGAAGGTAACCACACACACCACAAACCCAGTCTCACATAGACCTATCACAACTGCAAACCAAGGACATAAACACACAAAAACATTCCCAGAGGTTCTAATTAAAAATCCACCAAATCAACAGAGGCCTCCAAAGCAGACACCCAAGCAACCACTACATCCAAACATAGCACATGCAACACATAGTACACAAAGTCAGTGCGCCAAACAGTCACAGCCCTTAAGGGCAAACAACATGCCTGATACACTTGTAATAGGTGACTCCATAGTCAGACACACTGATGTCCCGCTCACCAGACTGAACAAGGAAAAGGTTACAGTAAGCCACCTGTAGGCTGCTACAATCCACCACATAACACAAGCACGCAGGTCACTCCAAAGCAAGTACAAATATGACTCAGTCATTGTCCATGCTGGTGTGAATGACCTGAGACGTACCTCCCTGGACTACATGAAAAGAGACATAGAGGAGCTCTCCGATTATGTAGCCCAGGCCGGTATGACCCTGACCCTGAGTAGCATCCTACCCTCACCAAGAAAGATGCCACAGTACAAATACAGAATGATCAGCTTTAACAATTGGCTCAAGTACTGGTGTCATTCCAAGGGGATCCAATGTCTGTCTGACTGGGATGACATGCCTGACAAGCCACGCTGCTTTGCCAGGGATGGCATGCACCTGTCACCCCTGGGTGTCTGGATATTAGCTAAGGCTCTTGCCACCTCCATAGTGCCTTTTGGAGGCAAGGCTGAAAAGACAAACCCACCACCCTAGAAAACATAAGTGGAAAAAACATAAGGGTAATGCTGCTCAATGCAAGAAGTCTAAACCTCAAGATGCACGCTCTCGAGGCCCTCCCCAGTATGGAGAACATCGATGTCTGTGCAGTGATGGAAACCTGCATCAAGGCTCCAGAGAGCATCCCAGCACTACCAGGTTACACCTCAGATCATGCTTTTCGGCCCCAAAACCTGGACCAAACCACAAAAGGAGGGGGAGTATCCATATTCAGCAAAGATACCCACACCTCCAGGTTACTGACAATGCACGAAGCATTGGAGACCATCCATGTGCAACTAACTGTAGGCAAAACTGCTGTACAGTTTGTAGCATGTTACAGACAACCCTCTCAAACCCAGGAACCCCACTCAGCCTTCTGGAAGACACTGGAGAGTATGAATGTCTCTCCAAATACCAAACAAGGTACTCACAAATTACCACACAGGTGGTAATCCATTACGTATGGAAGAAGTAATCAGGGACCTTAAGGACACAAGTGGACAGTAACCTCTCATGTGACACTCACATTGCCAAGGTGGCTAGGAAGACCTTCTATATTGGCCAACTTATCATGAAAGTATTCACATCTACTCAACAGAGGTCATTGTGCCCCTATACTCTTCTCTTATCAGGCCCATAATTGAGTACAATGCCCCATGTGTATGTACCTTACCCGACACCTGCAGCAGTTAGAAAGACCTCAAAAGTACCTCACCAAGAGGATAAAGGGTCTCAAACATTTGTCATATGCTGCCCGGCTGAAGACACCCCAGCTGTATGCAGTCACATACTGCCTACTCAGAGGCGATGTATGCCCGATATACAAGGCCATGTCCAATCCAGAATTAATGGACATGCTCCACCTCTGAAAATCCAAATCCATCAGAGCCATGAGAGTGAGAGATTTCAACCTCAGCACATACATAAATAGGATGTGCTGGAGGGACAGATTCATAACCCAGAGGCTCCCTACACTCTGGAACAGAATCCCAGTCCATGTTAGGCAGAGCCCCTCACTGACTCTCTTCAACAGGAATGTTGACGAGTGTTTGGGAGATCGTAGATTTACACTGGGGGTCATCACTGTGTCACATCTAGACAGAGGCACAGTAAAGTAAAGCCTAAACGGGCATAATATTCACATAGCAAGGGGTGGCGAAAGCCACACACACTCTGACTAGGCTTATAAATGCCCTAGGGCAGATAGCCTAGTATGAATCTATGAACCTATGAAGATACAAATTGTACAAGACACTAAGGATAATCACAAGGCTTTCTTAACTGATGGTAAGAACCTTGGTGGGAATACACAGATATGCTCTGAATTACTCAAACATTACAAACAATACACCAAACCCACACACATTGCCAACATCCAACCTGACAGGTTCAGTGCAAACTCCCCCCCCCACCAAAATGCCAAATATCTATCCCAACAGAGTGCTGGCCCCTGACATCGCAGATGCTGAGGTAACAGCCAGCATCTTCAAAGCAAAACACACAGCATCAATGGTACGAGATGGTGTCCTGGGCTGTGTCCAACATGAACTTCAAGAAGAATGGAACGCCAAATAACACTACTGCTCAATTTCAGCCTTACCACAGGATATGTACCCAAAGAGCAGTGTACAGCAACAGTGGTCCCTCTCCACAAAGGTGGTGCCTGAATGGATACTGCAAACTATCACCCCAGAATCCTGACAAGCTTGGTCTGCAAAGCTATGGAAAGGATCATCATGGACCTCAGAAATAAAGATATTGGGGATCTACAGACACTGGACCCTACCCAGCGTGGCTTTCTTAAGGGCAGATCCTGTCCCTTAAACATGTTTGACTCATTTGAAACAGTCAGCAAGGCCATTGATGAGGGGAATGTGGTCCACACAGCCTATCTGGACCTTGCAAAAGCCTTCCATACAATACCCCATGTGTTCATTATAGATAAGCTCACCAGCTTAAATATAAACCCCTATGTCAGTAGATGGGTTGCAAACCAGCTCAAGGACAGAACTGACATGGTCAGAAATGCTGCAGCCATGTCAGACTACAAACCAGCTACAACTGGCATCCCACAAGGCTTGGTCCTGGGACCTCCCTTGTTTGGTATATATTTCCCATAGGTACAGGCCAACATGGAAGGACTGTGTCCAAACAAGTTTGCAGATGACTACAAACTGGGCACCATGTCTGACCCTCCAGCTGACACAAGCATCCTACAAAAGGGCCACATAGAAACAGACAACTGTTGCCAGAGCCATGTCATCAAGCTAAATGCAGAAAAGTGTATAGTCATCCCCTGTGGATAAACAATAAGTGCCCACCAATTACCACATAGGTGTTAACCCATTAAGTACTTTAGAAGTAATAAGAGACCTGGGGACACAAGTTGATAGATATCTGGCATTTGACAACCATGTGGCTGTAGTGGTTACAGAAACATACCATATACCCACCTAATCATGAAGGTAGTCACATCTAGATCAGGGGAGGTCATCGTGCCTCTTCAGTCATCCTTCATCAGTCTCACAATTGAGTACAATGGCCCCTGTGGGATGTACCTCAGCAGACACCTCAGGCAACTGGAAAGACCCCAAAAGTACCTCACCAGGAGGATCAAAGAGCTTGAACAGACGCCATGTGTTGCCTGATTAAACAAACTGCAGCTCCACACAGTGCCATACTGCCTGCCCAGAGGCAATCTGTGCCTGATGTATAAAGCCATGTCCAAGCTGGAATCAATGAACATGCTGCACCTTGTAAAATCTGAATGCCAGTAAGCTATGCACATGAAAGACCTGAACCCCAGCACTGACATAAATAGGACATGCTGTAGTGATTGATCCATAACCCAGAAGCTCCCACCACTCTTGAGTAAACTCCCAGTACAGGTTAGCCAGAGAGCCCCTCACTGACTCTCCTCAAGAGGAATCTTGATGAGTGGATGGGAGATGGTAGGTTTACCCTGGGTATCACTGTTATGTCATGGGTAGATAGAGGCACAGTATACTAACCTTGAAATATGTCATGGCAAACGCCAGTTACAATGTGTGTTGAAGGACAAACACACTCTCTGACTAGCATTAGAAATGGCCTAGGGCACATAGCTAGTGTTTGTCAATGTCCACCCAAGTTGCGGAATACACTACCAATGTTGGACAAGCCTGGTTTAAGTAGTCCATATCTGAACAAAATGCAACATGGTCATATGTGCACAACTGGTCCTTAACCAGTCTGGTGTGCTCACTGTGAATATTTAAAGCAGTGATAGGACTGAAACCCAGGATATTGTCCACCACAGTGAAAGTACTGAACCAGTACACTATACGATATTACAGTGTTTGGTCAGTATGAAAGGATGTTGACAACTGTATGCAAACTATCCCATGGAAACCCTGCAGGCACAGTATAATCCCTGTTGGGTTCAGACACAAAGCAGTTGGGCAGTAAGTACACAACATGACTCCCAACACACAGCTATAAATGTGAAATATTGTTGAAGTTCACACACAACCACAAATGTGGTGGACTGCAGATTTCAACATATGGAAAGCTCACATTGGGCATGCTCGCACACTGATAAATGAGACATATGTCAGGCAACAAGCCATGGAAAGCCTGAACTGGGCATGCTCACACACTTAGGCCATGTCTCAGTTTATCAGTTGGCCACACATAACTGGTATTTGTATGTGTTAATCCAGGAACCTCCCACAATACAGCAATCTGCCCAGTGCACACAGTTAAATGACTACAGAAACATAAGTTAAATAGTGGATCCCTCTCGTATTCAAACATCTTCCACAGATACACAAGTTGTTCATAGAAGCAGGGAAAGCTATGGCAATAAAGACCTGCAAACAGTTTATCAGCAACAAATATTGTGCATCTGAAAATTAAACATATTGGTGTAGAGGTCAATACTAGGCTGTTTGCCCTAGGGAATACAAGCTTAGCCAGATTGTGTTTGGCATCTCCCTCCCCAGTACAGTAGGCTACTGTGCCTCTGTAAAGTAGGTCACAGAAGGCACTGTTTAAGGCTAGTGTGCTGTGCCTCCGTCAAGCAGGGACACAGTGGAGATCCCAGGGGTTGAATTTGCAATGTCACATCCATGTGGCTGGTGTTTGCTGGAAGAGGGTTGTCGAGGACTTATAACAGTAATTGGGTGTCAATTACAGACTGAGGGGAGCCTTATCTGCAGTGTCTGGACAATTTCACTGTCAACACTTTGACGTGATGATTTTGAGGGATTGAAGTGTCGTGCCAATACTGTTCAGAGACGTCCTCCCTCTGTGGGATATTGCTCTGTAATGTATTGGCTCCCTTCTTCTGTTGTACAGCTTATATATGGCTGGTGTACACCAGACAGGTCTCCTGTTGTGGAGGAGTCTTGGGTTTATTTGGGATAGCATGATCAATGCAAACCTTCCAGAGGCTCATAAAATGCAATTGTCAAGGATTATGCATAGTGTCCTGTATAATCCCCCAGCATGGGTCCTTTGAAGTCTTCCACCCCAGTCTTCACAAGTGCAAAGTCTGCTTTTGATAAATACTTTGTTTGCAGTGACTTCCTTGCCTGGGGGTGGGGATGGGATACAGATGTCCAGGGAAAGTTGGGTATGGTCAGATATCAACAATGGTGGTCTACCTCTGGTGTGGAACATAGAGTCCCCATGTTGCAGATGGTCAGGTCCAATATGTATTCCCCCTTGTGGCTGTGGTGATTGGTCCTGCCATAGCACATGGATTCACAAATTGTAGTGGCTGTAGGGTGATGTTGTTGAGGCCTGAGTAGTTCCCCCACTCAATATACCTGTACCTGAAGTTAACCACTGTAATGGTGTATGTGAACAACTTCATATCCTACACTGTTCCCAGGGAAGCAAAGTGTGGTTCCTGGATATGGGAGGGGTGGTCTAAACTGGTTGTGTTGTGTGTTACAGGTCCTGTGGTCACGAAGCATGGTATAAAACATAACCTGGCAGTGCTGATGTGCATATGTGACCCTGAAGTAGGCGGCTGTTAATGCATATATATGCTATCCCCCTAACTGACAGATAGTAATAGATGTACATACCTCTTTATAAATAATGATGTCAGCACCCCATAAATACTGCAGGAGAAGAACGGATGCCCAGTAAGTCAAACAGCATGCTCCACTAATGCATCTCTTTTGAGTATCATTACATAATTAGGTAGGGGTTTGAATCCTGCAAATGTGCAGTGTGTGTATGATTGGGGAGGGGGGTTAGTGTGTGTGTGCAATTCTGTTTGAAAGAAATGTCCCTTTTGGCAACTAGAAGAACACACTACATGGTGCACATTCCTCTTTCTAAACACTGATGATGTCAGCACCCTATAAGTATAGCAGGAAAAGGGAAACCACCCAGTAATGCAAATAGCTTGCCCTGCTAATGCGTTTTTCTCAAGTGTCATAACAGAGTTAAGTAGGGGTTTGAATCCTACAAATTCCATGTGTGTCTTTGTCACACAGTTTGTCCATGTGTGTGGGATGTTGCTCTTAATATTGTATGACATAGATTATATCAGTAATGTCAATGCACACATGAGGTATGTGTGTGCCACATAGACATATGTACCTGTGACCTCCAACTTTTTGACTGTGGTTTTCTGTGCAGGGGCTGTGCTTGGTATGTGAATATACAGTGAGAGTAGTCTATGGTGTCATCTTACCAGTGAGGGATACACTTATGGTCTGGTGCATATAGTCCACATGTTAGTGATGATCAGGTGCAGCATGTTTTCCCCTCTTGTGGGAGTGGTAACAAGTTGTTCCATAGCAATTGAGTGTATGGATTCTAGGAACCTTTCACCTAGGGTGTTGGAGCTACAGTAATGCTCCCAGTCTATGTGTGGGTAAATGAAGCTGCCCAATATATTGTTGTTTGGAGACACCTGCAGATATTCATGTATTCTAAGTAGGCCAAGTGGGTTACCTGGGTTTAGGAGGGTGGTCTGTAGCAGGCTATGAACTGGAAGTCAGTTTAACCCACTGTTAGTTGCATGTGGATAGTCTGTGATTCGTCACACTGTGGCAACAACCTGGGGGTGTGGGTATAGGTTCATAGGCTCATAGGTTCATACTAGGCTATCTGCCCTAGGGCATTTATAAGCCAAGCCAGAATGTGTTTGGCTTTCACCACCCATTGTAGATTAATGTTGCTATGCCCTTTTCTGAGGTTAGTATACTGTGCCTCTGTCTAACGTTGACACAGAAGTGATACCCGGAGTACACCTACGATCCCCCATCCACTCATCATGATTCCTCTTGAAGAGAGTCAATGAGGGACTCTGCCTAACCTGGACTGGGATTTTATTCCAGAGTGAAGGGAGCCTCTGGGTTATGAATCTGTCCCTCCAGCATGTCCTATTGATGTCAGTGCTGAGGTTCAAGTCTCTCAAGCACGTAGCTCAATGGGATTAGGATTTTCTGAGGTGCAGCATGTCCATTACTTCCAGGTTGGGCATGGCATTATACATCTGGCACAGATCAACTCTGAGCAGGCAGTATGCCACTGAGTATGGAGTTATGTTAACCGGGCAGCATATGGCATCTGTTTGAGCCCTTTGATCCTCTTGGTGAGGTACTTTTGTGGTCTTTCCAGTTGCTGCAGGTGTCTGGTAAGGTACATCCCAAAAGTGGCATTGTACTCAATTATGGTCCTGATGAGGGATGAGTAAAGAGGCACGACGACCTCCCCTGATCTAGATGTGAATCCTGTCAGGATTAGGTGGGCTATATAAAATGTTTTTCTAACCACTTTGGCCAGGTGGTTGTCAAATGAGAGAGTGCTATCAACTTCGGTCCCTATGTCCCTAATTACTTCTTCTGTACTTAATGGATTACCACCTATGTGGTCATTTGTGGCCACTTTGTTTTTGACACAGGGGATGACTATACACTTTGTGGCATTTAGCTTGAGGCCATGGCTCTGGCACCAGTTGTCTGTTTCTATGAGGCCCTTTTGGAGAATGGTTGTGTCGGATGGAGAGCCAATTATAGCGCCCAGTTTGCAGTCATCCGTGAACTTGGTCAGCCACAGTCCATCCGTGTTGGCCTGTACCTCTGAAAAATATATACTGAACAGGAGAGGTCCCAGGACTGAGCCATGTGGGATGCCACTTGTAACTGGTTTGGAGTCTGACATGGCTCCAGCAATTCTAACCATGTGGGTTCTGTCCTTGAGCCAGTTTGCAACCTATCTAGTGACATAGGGGTTTATATTTAAGCTGGTGAGCTTATCTATAATGCCTGAGTGGGGTATTGTATCGAAGGCTTTTGCAAGGTCCAGGTAGGCTGTGTGGACCACCTTTCCTTCGTCAATGGCCTTGGTGACTGTTTCAAAGAAATCAACCAGGTTTAAGAGGCAGGATCTGCCCTTAAATCCATACTGGGTAGGATCCAATGTCTGTAGGTCCCAAATATCTTTATGTATGAGGTCCATGATGATCCTTTCCATAGCTTTGCAGACCAAGCTAGTCAGGCTTATGGGGCGATAGTTTACAGGATCCGTTGAGGCACCACCTTTGTGTAGAGGGACCACTGTTGCCGTACGCCACTCTTTGGGTACATATCCTGTGGTAAGGCTGAGACTGAACAGTAGTTTTATGTTTGGGTTTAACTCATCTTGGTCTAATCTTACCAGTGAGGGGTACACTTCTGGTCTGGATCATAGAGTCCCCATGTTGGTGATGATCAGGTCCTGTATGTTTCCCCCTCTTGTGGGAGTGGTAACAAGTTGTTCCATAGCATTTGAGTGTACAAATGCTAGGAACCTTTGAGCTAGGGTGTTGGAGCTAGAGTAATGCTCCCAGTCTATGTTTGGGTAGTTGAAGTCCACCAATATAATGGTGTTTGGAAAGACCTTCATATTTCCAGTGTTCTCAGGAAGGCCAAGTGGGGTTCCTGGGTTTGAGAGGGTGGTGTGTGCCAGGCTATAAACTGGAAGGCAGTTTTACCCACTGTTAGTTGCACATGGATAGTCTCTAATGCTTCGTGCTGTGCCACCAACCTGGAGGTGTGTGTATCTTTGACGAATATTGGCACTCCCCCTCCTGTTCTGGTTAGGTGCAAGTTTTGGGGCTGACAAGCATGGTATGAGGTATAATCTGGCAGTGCTGGGGTGCTCTCGGGAGCCTTGAACCAGGATTCTGTTACTGCACAGATATTGATGTTCTCCATGCTAAGGACAGTTTCCAGTGCATGCATCTTGAGGTTTACACTGCTGCCGTTGAGTAGCATTACTATTAGTTTCTTATCCCTTGTGATACCTATGGAGGTGGTTTTGTCTTTTGAGCCTTGCCTAAAAAATGCACTATGGGGGTAGCAAGAGCCTTTGCCAATATCTGAAAGCCCAGGGGTGACAGGTGCAAGCCGTACCTAACAAAGCATCGTGGCTTGTCGAGCATGTCATCCCAGGCTGAAAGACATTGGATCCCCTTTGAATGATACCGAAACTTAAGCCAATTGTTGAAATTGATCATCTTGTCTTCATATTGTGGCATCATTCTTGGTGAGGGTAAGATGCTACTCAAGGTCAGGGTCATACCAGTCTGGGCCACATGCTCAGAGAGCTCCTCTATGTCTCTTATCATGTAGTCCAGGGAGGTATGGCTCAGGTCATTCACACTGGCATGGACAATGACTGAGTCATATTTGTACTTGCCTTGGAGTGACCTGCGTGCTTGTGTTATGTGGCGGATCATAGCACCCGACAGGCATCTCACCGTGACCTTCTCCTTGTTCAGCCTGGTGAGCTGGACGTCAGTGTGCCTGACGATAGAGTCACCTATTACAAGTGCATCAGGTGTGTTGTTTAGCCTTAAGGGCTGTGACTGCTCGGCACACCGGCTTTGTGAGCTATGTGTTGCACGTGTTCTGTTCTGAGGTAGCGGTTGCTTGGGTGTCTGCTTTGGAGGTCTCTGCTGCTTAGGCAGATTTTTTATTTAGAGACTCTGAGTATGTTTTTGTGTGTTTATGTGTTTGGATTGCTGTTGTGGTAGGTCTTTGTGAGACTGGAATTGTAGTGACTGTGGTTTCCTTCTCCTCCTGACAGGTTTTGCCAGTACTGAGTTGATAGAGCTTAGCCTCCAGTTTGGTTATATGGTTGCATCACTCACATGTGGTGGAATTTGTTGGGGGGAGGAGAGGGTTGTCTGTGTACATGAGACAGTTGTAACATTGCCTCAAGATTCCCAGATTCACCAGCTGGACCGGAGAGGAGATTGACAACTGACATTTGGACATGCTAGAATAGTATTGGTAATTCCTTTATAATTTACAACAAAAAGGGCCAATGGGAAAACAAGGTACTCAAGGTGAGTTTGTGAGGGTGTAGTGCTTTTAATTTGTTAGTGCTGGCATATATAAATGCTTTAGTGAGCAAGTGCCAGGTAGCTCAGGGGTTAAAGCACTGGTCTAGTAAACCAGGGGTCATGAGTTCAAATCTCATCAGAGCCTGTGTTTCCTTTCTTCAGTTGGGAGGGTGACTTAATTGCTAAGGTGCTTGCCTTACAAACCCAAGGTGCAGGGTTTGAGTCTCACAATGGATAATTGACTAGGCTTAAAATGGCTTGCAAGGGCAGTTAGCTTAGTAATAAACTATGAACTATGAACTATGAACTCAAATGCAATGTGTTACAGGTAACTTAAATGCAAAAATGACAAACAGTAACTTTCTTTCAAGTGAAACAAGGAAATAAGTACAGTAAGCAATGCAGATGTCACTAGGGATCCACAGAAGCACTGAAAAGCTGTGTTTCAGGTGGAATTAGTGTTTCAGGGAAATAACAAGCAAACAAGCATACAAACAAAGCTACATTCAGCAGGCCTGGATCTAGTCCATGCTACAGCAAACAAGGTGTACCAATTTCAGTAAGAAACAGTTCAAATATGCAGGCACTATAAACCTTTAGCCAGAAATTCCCAGCTCAGACGGGCAGAGTCCAGCCTCTCCTCCCACAGGAGTGCAGACCATGAACCTTCGTAATGTAAAATAACTGGCCTGAAGCCCAAGTGCTTAAACCAGAACTAATACACATTTAGAATAACAGACACTGAGCCCTCAATCAGCAGTTCCCAACTTAGAAGGATGCAAGCTACCTGTCCTGCCACCACAGTATCCTTGACATTTAATGAGACTCACCCACCTGTCATAGTTAGTTCCGTGTTTTGGGGCTGTCAAGCATGGTATGCAGTGTAACCTGGTAGTGCTAGGGTGCTCTTGGGAGTCTTGAACCTGTTGTCTATTACTGCACAGATATCAACATTCTCCATGCAGAGTAGAGTTTGGACTGCATGCATCTTGTGGTTTACATGTCCGTCATTGAGTATCATTACTTCCATTTTCTTATCCCCTGTGCTACCTATGTAGGTGGCCTTCTGTTTTCAGCCTTACCACCAGAATGCAAAGATGTGCAGACATTACACTATAGTAATTAATAGTGGTGTACCAAACAATACAATGACAATCATACTGTTAATGCATCAGGCATGCTGGGATATACCCACAATGATATCATTACACTGTACTGTTGACAACATGATAATATTACTACACTTCTATGTAGTCACCCTCTGCATCAGCACCATGTTAACCTGTTCGTGCATCAATGTTACAGATTGCAGGAGGTGGCACAGTTTCATCATATGCACAGGGTGTGTACTTGGTATGCCTGAGTCTGCCACTGATACAACCAATTGACATGTATGTGTGTGTGTGTTAGTGAGGGACAACAGTACAAGATGGGGCAATGTTGATGCAGTGTGTGCATGTATGTGTTAGCTCTAGGTGTTAGCATTATGCATGTGTGTATGCATGCACACAGTTCCACCTCATGGCTGCCATATACGGGTGTTTGTGGACAGCCACAGACTGTACCTGCCAGGTCATACAGATCACTGTCTCTGGCCATGGACACGGTACCTGTGCCTGGCAGGGGTGCTACGGACAGTATCATGTACTAAGCCAGACTGGGTACTGTCATCAGAAGCAGTTGGTTGATGACTGGAGACATGTCCCTGCTGGGACTGTCCAGAGCCACGTGCACGTGGTCTCCTAGGGTGGTCCAATGACAGCACAGACCCAGCATTGCTGGGGCTGGTACTGGCACTATGGGAGCGGCCGTGGGTTTGTTGTCGTCCATGACGACTGCCAGCTGCTAATGTTGCTGGCATACGTCCACGTCAATGCCTCAACCGTCCTGCATTGCCCTGGCTCATGGACATGTAGTTGTGGAACAGATCTAATGTCCCCCCCCAACATCTGTCAATGAACTTGGTGAAATTACGGATGGCAGCCGCAACGTCACGCATAGTGTCATTCATAGCAGTGCGATGTGCTCTCAGCTCCCTCAGACCCTGTCTGGTGTACCGTTCCATATGTGCCTGTGCCTGCATTACAGCCCGGAACACAGCTGAGGTTGAAAGACCTCTGTGGGCATGTCTGACAGGGGCAGTACGACAACAGATGCTCCCACGAGAACCCCTGGACATCTGCCTGTGTGGTACCATGTCAGAACTCTGGCCATGGCTGCTGTGAGGGGATGCATGTGCCACTGATACCACATTGCTCTGGTCAATGCCCACTGTATGCTGTCCATCACCTAAGGACATTGGTGACAACGGATGTATTGACAGGATGACTGTGTGCATTGATGGGGTTGACTGCTGTGTACTGTCGATTGGCTGACCAACAACAGACCCTGGCACACCTCCCTGTGCCATTACACATGTATCATCATTATCACTACCCCCAGCAGTGGATTCAGGTTCCCTGCTGCACACCACCAGAGCAACACCAGAACCTCTGAGAGGAAGACAGGAAACACAGTTTACAATGTGTACACAATGTTACCACATATGCACATGGGCACATGCACACATTCACACATGGGCACATGCACACATGCACACATGCACACATGCGCACATGGGCACATGCACACATGCACACATGGGCACATGCACACATGCACACATGCACACATGGGCACATGCACACATGCACATATGCAGACATGCACACATGCACACATGCACACTCCTCAGTACATGAGATACAAACACACAGACACAAACCCACCTGCAATCAAACACATAGCAATACTGTTTCAGGGTATTATTACTATTATTATCATTAGTATTAAAAGTATTGTTATTACACACTCACCAGCATGGATTGGCTGCCTTACTGTTACACCAGAGGGACCTGCACAAATAAGACATTTATTGTCAGTGGGCACAACTGTGCCATTGATACTGTGAGCATGATACAGTTCAGTAGTACAACAGCTGGCTTTCACAGGTCTACTGCTGATATTGAGAATATCATTCTTGCACAATAAATACCAGGATAACAGTTACAAACACAGTACACACCTCACACATGCATAAACTACCAGTGTAGAGAACAGTCAACTATAGATATGGCATGTTACCTCCACGCTCCAAGTCCACATGCTGGGTGGCTCCAGCCTCCATCATTACACATGCATGCGGATGTTGTTGTTGTTGGGCTGGAGCCACAACACTTAGGAAGAGCCCCTCCAGTCTGTTGAGGGGGGGTGTATAGCCGCCCCACCACCTGTGGCAAGCTGTTGCCTGTTGATATCAGACGCATGCTGACGGACATTTCTAATTAAATCACTGCAGTGATGGCGTACCTGCTCATATGTCCGGTTATGCATGCCTATGTCATTTACCCGACAGACAAGGTCTTGCCACAGTGCAGCCCTCTCCTGCTGGTTCTGGCTGGTGCAGGAAACGAGTGTGGCAAAATCCCGCACCAGGCTCTGGTGTATCTCCTCTTCCTCTGCAGCAGAGTATGAGGGGTTGCGCTGGTGCACCATCACCCTGGAAGGAAAAGAAAAATATGTGAGCAAGTGATATGGCACACATAATACTCTAATGTAGTGATATCACTGAACTGCCATATATAGCATCTGTCTGTCTATTGGGGGATACACATGTAAATGACCACATATCAGTGCTCAGCCAACAACTGTGACAGTGCCTGGCACACTCCATACAACAAACTAGTATACACCAGCAGTCGGCTACACTGTTTGAGGTCCAATGCACAACCTCACACTGGGGGTTTGTATCAAGGTAATGGATGGGGAACATTGTCAACCCATGCAATGCACAGTAAAAATTTCAATGGTAATGCCCCTAGTCTTTGTGGCCATACTCCTACCTACACCAAAGTCAATACAGGGAACCACAGCACAACATATGGCAATGTAGTATGTTTGTATCCCAATACCTGACACATCTTTCTCTGGCCTCACACCAAGGACATACACTACCATGACAGACACAAAGTCATGCTGAGCAGTCACACCATTACAGACCTTGCACAGTGTCAGTGGCACACTCATTCCACCTCACATAGTTGGTATTGCAATGAGTACCTGTGTGTGTGCATTGTGTCATAGGTAGGTAGTATGCTATTGGCTCTGGGCCTACAGCAGCATTCTGTTATGCTACCCTGCCCCATGGGACACATGTAATGTGATTGTACTTGCTCCTGTCAAACAGTTACACAGGGTGACTCATATGGCATACTACCTATCTGCATAACATTCAACAGGGGTATGTCTGACATCTACTAATGAAGAGCCTTGCTTCTTAATGCTGGGTGGTTTACTCCAGGGTATGGCTTATTTGTGGGTAGGAACCTGTACCTCCACCATGTGCTCTTTACTGCGGTGCCAAGGATGACAGCCATAGGTCATTTAGGCTGGGTATATTGTGAGGTGTTACCATGGTTGTTGGACAACTGTTATGGGTGTGACTTAACTATGTATATCCAGCAGTGGTAACCTCTGTGTAGGTAGTATGAAAGGCACTCTATCTGTGGTTTTGTTAGTCACTCTGCATAGGTAATGTGTTTGACAGCATTATCACTGTTTGTTAGGTATGACTGTGTCCTTCTCCCTTTCTGTAGTTGTCATGGGAGGTACATACCGTGTAGGACTGTACCGTGAACTGTACCGTGTACAGTTCATTCTTCTCAGTGTGTATGTTAACTGACACCTAATAATACTAATACTGTTTAAATGAGAGTATGTGCTTTCCTGTGGGACTTGTGGATTAACTGGTATACAGCAGTGGCTCTTGCAATTTGTTGCTATGGCTTCACTATTTGGTCTTTACATTCACTCCTTGAATGCCTGCTAGGTGTCTTTACTGGAATGTGTTGCTATAGCTTTCCTATTTTCCATTTACATTCACTCCTTGTAATGCTTGCTATATTTCTTTCAGCAGCAATTCCTTATATGTTTGGTGTGGTTTGGTGGTACTGCTGCAGTGTGGTCTGGCCAAGGTGTGGGGCTTGATACCTACAAGGGTATTTTATTTTGCTGCTGAGCAGTAGTGGGGCCTTGTACTTTGTACTAACAGTTATGGATGGCAGGCACATGTAGCACTTGTAAACTGCTATACTGTCCTTATTTTATTAGTTGGCTACATCCTTTGATATTTGTGGGTTGTACACCTACATGCAGGTGTGTTTGTGGAAGTTATTCTACAGCTATTCACAGAGTGTGTGACAGCAGACAGAATGATATGCCTGTGAGTTTGTGACACTTGCAGGCCTCAGATACTCTCAGGTGTATCTTTTATCAGCCTCAGGGAATGGTACATATCAGTGGGATACACCCATGATATATTTCAGATATTCTGCAGTTGTGACTGTGGGGTATTTTGAGCATATGTATTACTACACCATTTCTGACATGCAAGTAGTGCATACTTTCAGTAATTGACAGTTACCATTACGTGGGATAAAACACCTTTCTGCCTACTGTTAATACATTTCACAGGGAGTCAGTGGGGCACAGTTAACATTTGTTTTCAAATCAGGGACATCCCTGTAAATCAGTCACAGTTGTGAGGTCTGGCCTCTTACTTATTCAAATATGGCAGTGTTTATCATGCTCTGATAGTGTGTTGTTTGCAAGGTGCTACTGTCACATTATTACCTACTAGCTACCGAATAGCATGGCTGTTTCTCTTCTCACACTAATGTTATACAAATCCACAAGAATTGCCAGTAACGATACCAGAAAAGCTTTGTGTAATAGCCTTCCTATATTCCCTTTACATTCAGTTCTACTATTACATGATATATTGCTTTTAGCACAAAGTTTTTGTATATCAGTCATGGCTTAGTGGTAAGTCATGCAGACTAGTGTTTCCAAGGTCCTGGGTTCGAAACTGACAGAGGAATTTTATTTTGCTGCTGAGCAGACTACAGGCCTTGTCATTCAGAGTGACTAAGGCACTTTTAAGCAGTTGTAAGCGGGTTAGCGCTGGTTTGCGTGGTGCTCACGCATGCGCAGTGGCGCTTAGCTTCAGGCACACATGCTTAGCTAAGCGCACACAAGTGCACACCCGCTTACAACTGCTTAAAAGTGCTTACTCTCGCGCACACCTGCGCTAATTTCTTTGAAAGAAAAGAAAATGGGGAGATAGGAAAGTGGTGAAAAAGGGGGCACAAAGAGGGTAGGACAGTAGGAAAACAAGCTCGGGATTTGCAGGAAGGATGTAGGAAAGGCCCATAGCTGCCCATTTCTTTATCAGCAACAGCTGTGCATATGTGTGTAATCTGGTGTGAAATTTGAAACCTTCCACCCCTGAGAGAGGGGTGAGGACAACAAAATATGTTGTACAGCCAATTGTAATTACCAGTTCACATGTCCAGCAGACATGTCTGCAAAATGGGCAGCTATGTATGGGGCATAATTTTTTTGTGGGAAAAGAGTGCCCATTTTTTATTTTTGTTTCAGGTGAGAGTGGAATGTGAGGTACAGGAAGTAGGTATATTTGGGGAGGTAGGTAGGGGAGGTTAACAGACAAGACAAACAAGACACATACAGGGGCGGAGTATGACACATGTGGAGGGGAAACACAATTGACGGGGACGGATGTTTGGATATCGCGAGCCCATGAGCCCACAGATGGCAACAGTGGAACTGAGATCCTCACCCATGGGCAGTTGCCACTGTGCCTTCACTGCCCAGAACGGGGCTGTGCTGGGGGCTTTGTAGGATGGGCAGCAGGCACACCCGTGATTTGCACCACCCGTGCCTCAAGCTGGCGTAGGGGTTCAAGCACAGAATGCCTGATCTTGCTACGCACCACAGACCGGACACTTTGGAGGGTGAGTGGAAGGTCTCCTCCGGCCACGCTTGCAGAGGGGGGACGAGCCCCATCCCCTGCAGCGCTTCCACCCGAAGGTGGCACAGGGCCACTGGAGGAGGTTCCGGCCTGGGCACTAGTGCCAGATGCACTCGCCAGCTGAGGTGGGAGAGGTGGGTCCGCTGGAGCCTGCCTTCCCTGTTGTCCTATGTTTAGCAATATTTTATGACATTTTGGGTTAGTAAGAAACAATACCATTCAAAATGAGTTGTAACAGCATGCATCAGTATTCCCATTACCCAAACACCCATGAATTCCAAACATTGAACAGGAAGCATAACACATGCATATTTTGAACAACAGTACACAATCCAACAGCATGCAGGGTTGATTGATGGCAACAGGCCATCAGGTTTGGATATGTAAACAGGGCACATGCATCAACATACGTGCAAATATGTTTGAACCAAGAGGACAAATGTCCATAGGAATTAATTGTGAATACATATACCCAGTTTGTTGTGGAATGGCATTATTTGTGAATATAGGGTAGGGTGAAGAAATATTTCATTAACAACTTCAACTAACTATACATATGCTCTACATCTCTAGTAGCTGCAGATATATATATATACCCTACAGGTCTTAGTACAGTTTCCTATATGTAACCTTAGGAATGTTGGTGATGGGACTGTTACTGCTACATTAATATACATTGCATTTTTATTCATAAACGTTCATATCTGGCTGTGTTCAGGTACAGCATCCTGCTACATTTGATTTATATGGCTCTAGACAACTGTGGATGTTCATTATTTCATACAACCATACTATCTCCATATTGCAAGAGTACAGCAACATATCCAAATTGTGGGACAGACACATTCCAGCTTCAGTACTTTATTACAAACATTTCACTGTTTGGTTGTGGCTGTCTCATTCATTTCATTATGTACTGACTGAGTATACTTTATTCAAGAGTTATAACAGCTTTCTTGGTCGATTCATACCTCTTTCTCACACTCTCACTTGTTTTATTTTTACTGTTCAAGATGGTACTTTATTCTAGGCTTTATTAACATGTCATACTTGGTTACAATAATCCTTTCCAACAGACTCACTTGTTTCATATGGCAGATTTTCAAAGGGGTGTATTTGACACATGTTTATTGTCTTTAGCTTGTTTACCACTAATTTTCAGGCTGCAGCAGGTTATCTGATATTACAATACAGGTGGGAAATCTCTATTTCAGACTTGTTTAATTTTTATTTCTGGATTACAGGCTGCATCACTTATTTAATTATACAGTACTAGCAGAATCTTGCTTCTAGTGTTATTTGAACTTTATTAATATGTAACTACACTGAACTCTTTTACAAGCTGTCTCACTTATATTGTATAACAATTACAGAAAAATAATTACTGACCTGCCTGGTGGTGCAACCGCTCCAGCCTATCACCATAGGCTCGCCGATTCGCAGAATGCACACTTGCAGCTGTAATATAAATGAAGTAATATTGGAACATACATCTCCATAATATCAGCTAGGATAATTTCTTACATACGTAATTACATGGATACTTACTCACTAGTGGGTCATTGGGCATTTTCCGGGCCTCCTGGATCCAATGGTTCTGTTGGTCCTGCTTTCGTCTCTTCAGGTCTGCATGGTGCTGACGGACCTGTTCACCAGTCCTTGGTATGCCTGTGGCACTGGTGAGATCATGTGCCAACTGGTTCCATGCCTCTGCCTTGTACTCTCCCCACAGAACCTGGCCCTGCATGAGTTGAGCCTCATGATCATGGACTAGGAGCCAAACCATATATTTGGACTCCTCAACACTCCACCTCTGTGCTTGGAAGTGACTACCCTCTCCTACACCTGCCATTCTGACTGCAAATAGGTTCCACAATCAGTTATGCTGTGTATTCCCTCCTATGGGGCTTATATACGCCGTTTTTCCCGCACTTATCTGTGATTAGCCATTTTGGAATTGTATCAGCTTAAAAAAACCTGCTTTGTCATGCTTCTATTTCCATTCATTCCTATATATATATATATATATATATATATATATATATATATATATATATATATATATATATATATATATATATATGCTAATACTGCAATTTTCAGTACAGCTGTCATGGCTTAGTGGTTCAGTACTTTGACTATGATGCACAGTATCCTGGGTTCGAGCCTGGGCATTGCTTTTTTTTTATTTTACTACTGTCTAGACAGGCTAGGAGGTGTGTCTGTGTAAAGGCGGCTTTGATACAGGTTGCTCAACGTTGCCCGCCGGTAAGCCGGTTGGCGCGCTGCTCAGCTCTGCGCAAACAGCTTACGCTGGTCAACGCGTTATTTGGCTATGAGCACGCATATTACGCTATGAGAAATGTTGCTCAACTATGGGCACACAGTTTCAGTGTGCTAAAGCGCTGCTCAACTCCGGGCACTCATATTACACCTGTTAAACCATTGGTCACCTGCGGGCAATCATACTCAGCTTGTTAGAGCGCTGCTCAGCTATGGGCACTTATAGAATTTTTTTTTTAATCTGTCAGATTTCTTCAAAAAAAACATGGCCCATTTCATTACAATTTACTTAAATTATAGTTTTATATATATACATATATGTCAGGGGATTGTTTCGTGCTTATTTCACTAAAAATAGAGAATGATGTTGTTGGGGCTCGAACCGTGACTACCTCCTCTTTGGCCGACATCTCTACTGCTACACTATTGCTACTTGGCTTAATTTACATATTTAGATCTTATATGCTTTTCCAATGAGTGCTAACTGTCACTGAGTGAAGGGCACACCTGTGCAAACGAGCGCAATTACGGGCAAACATTTTGGAAATTATAAAAAAAAATTAAACTGTTGATTTTTACGTTTTACATTACAGTTGGGTTTATAGTCTGTGTGGGCATGTGTGCTGTTGTGCTTCTTGACATTTCCGCGGACTCGCTTGTGGGTGTTTCCTTTCAAGACTGTGATTCTTCTGGGGGCGTGTCCCTTTGCCGGACTCGCCGTGCGGACACGCCCCCTACTTTCCTACATGGACCATGTTAGCGTAGGGTGTGATTCAGCATGCCCTCATGAATATGCATGGCATGCTGACATCACACTGTTTAACTGCAGCCTCCGTGTAAGACTTGCTAACTCTTACACGGAAGTTTCGTGAATCCTGCCCAATATCTGTGCTTGTATTTAAATTTCAGATACATGCAATTGCATAACCCGAGTAATACGTAGTGGGTTAGGTTACATACATACTTCACAAGATATAATGTCATAAATACATACTTATGTGATAAGTCATAAGAATTGTAACAAAAATATTGTGCAAACCATATCTATCCATGTGCATTTTACATTAAATACTATCATTGTTATGCTTAATATATTTTACACATAGTACATTAGTCTTCTATAGCAAGCAGTAATTATACATTTGTTACAATAAACATAGTTATGTTACTTGTGTGCATTTACTGTTATATTCTTAATCAAAATGGTGTGACAAATGGCATTCTGACCCTCCCTTAATCAAAATGTTGTTACAAATGGCATTCTGACCCTCTCTTAATCAAAATGTTGTGACAAATGGCATTCTGAACCTGTCAATCAAAATGTTGTGACAAATGACATTCTGACCCTCTCTGTAATAGCATCTGTTAACTAGATTCAAACCCTGTATCAGCTGTTTGTTTTCTTTAAGTTCACTTCACATACACCTTGTAGCATAGAAACAGTTACCTGAGAGATCTAATTTATTCCCCAAATTCTATTGAGAGTGCTAACAGCCTTGCACTGGTGCCAGGCTTGTTTGCACTGCAGAAGGTATCCAAAATTAAAATTTTCACTTTTTTCCTTAGGAAGTGAACCATGTTTGAAAGCTGCCAAGTGGAGTAGAAATGTAAAAGGCATTATAAAAATGTAATTAAAGGACCAAATTAACATATCTAATGGATATATGCTGCAAGAAATAAAGATTTTATAGCATTAGCAAGGGACAAAGATTTTATACCATTAGCATGACACAGTCATCCTTTTCACAGCTGCTTGCACCACAACAAGTAGCATTTAGGTAACACATAACCAGGATTTCATGTAATGGTAATTACTCAGAAAGGGGACAGACAAACAATGACAGGAGGTCGTTATTACCACAGCACATACAATTACTCATGGCATCAAAGTTTACAATATATTGTATAAGGGGCATGATGAAAAATAGTGACATATGGAGTCTTTCTCCAGCATATCTAATGTATGCCCACATATATGATGCATTGACATATATGATGTATGCCCACACAACTCAAGTTACTATTTTTGTGTTAGCACACTGCAAAAAAATGAAAACTTTCAGCTTCCATAGCTCATATTATTATTATTATTATTATTATTATTATTATTATTATTATTAATAAGAAGAAGAGGTGAGTTTACAACAAACACACCTATGTACCATACATTCACATAGACTACAGACTAGATATTTAGCATGTATGACAGACTTTAGTCTGTTCATTTCATACACAACATTTGGTATCAACAGTTATTCTGAATGCAGTAATTAAAAAACTTTTCTGTAGACTGAACTTGAACGCTGCAACATCTGTCTTATATCTCTACAGCCATCTCATGTACACATTTTGCAACAGAAATACTAATCTGACAGGTGGAATTTATTATTTACTGATGTCAGAGCACTGGCGGCAGGCTTATTTGTGCTACCAGAGGCAACTCAAATTAATTTTTTAATAGGAGGTGAACTGTAGTTCGCTGCTCTGTACAGCTGCCAGTCCAATGTGTACAATGCCAAATGGCACTTAAATGATGAAGAGAAATGAAGAAATTTTTACTGAAATAAAAGTAACATTATGAAACAAACAGTTAAATGTACAGTTCTGATATTTCATCTTTATTGGGTTTCAACATGACTATATGTTTAAATCATTATGTTCACACAAACACTACCATCTGTGGACTACAACACCTAGGGGAGCAGGGCATTCCCAAGACACACTTGAGTTTCTTATCAATATCTGAGACACACACACACACACACCCACACACCCACACACCCACACACACACACACACACACACACACACACACACACACACACACACACACACGTCATCATCATCATCACTTGATATAAAATTA
>NC_056725.1:990554841-990614231 GCF_019279795.1 Protopterus annectens
TGGGACAAAGGCCCAAAAAATAGAGACAATTTTTAAATATGGCTCTTACAAACATAGAAAGTTGAAAGACTAATAGATTTTGCATTAGGGGTATGGTGTCTGAAACTCTAATGTTTGTCATTATTTTCTAACTTCAGTCTTTAATGATTTGCCACTAATTTGCCAGAAAACCACAATTTTATTAAAATGGACCAAAAATATGAAGCAAAAATCTTGACATTCTGTGGAAATTTTTACAGTTGAGAGGTATGGCCTCAGGTGAGGGGGTCAGACGTTGCATATTTCTTCTAGTGTTTCACTGTCAACATGGAATCACTCTACAATTTATGCATCATGCAGTCCTTGATAGGTCAAACTGGGCCTAAAAATCATTCTTCTTCTTGGCTGAGGTCTGGCAGTAACAGCACCTTGAATTGTTTGTTGCACCTACAGGTTTATAGTGTAGCAGCAACTGCTAACATGCTTTTCCAAGAGTAATTGTTGCTGTAATACAAATAGTTTTGCACTTTAGGCAAATGGCTACATTGAGTGTACACCATTACTTTACAGGTTCATGAATAGCTCTGGCATGTTGGATCGGTTAATATAGCAATAAAATAACCCAATGCTGGATTTACCCACAGTTGGTGTGGTTTGGTCGCAAGGGAGAAACCCGAGTCACCAAACAAAGCCAACCATGGGTAAAATCAACATTACCCACACCCAGCCATGGGTTATTGCTATTATACAATGACATTATTTAAGAAAAATGTGACTTACTTTTCTTAAATAATGTGCTTGTATAATAGCACCATACTTCTCTTTCACATTTTCTCCTGGTATACTGAGGCTTTCTTGAGGTACTGCACATGCATTTGGGACTTGCATTCCCATGCTTAAGCAGTACATTAGTGCTTCATGAAGGAAGCAGCAGAGGAAGAAGATCTCTGTTGCTTCTTTTTGTTTGTTTGTTTGTTTGTTTGTTTTTAATTAAAAAGAAATGAAATCGGCAGACTCAACATATGGGAGAGATGGGACAGAGAAAATATACAGATAATCAGATACATTTTTCTAGTTTTGCTAATGTACCTGATAATCCTTGTATTTTTCTCTGTCCCATCTGTCTTGTTCATGTGAAGTCCCCAGTTTTTGAAAGTTTATTAATTTATTTTTTTATGAATAAAGTAGAGTTTCCATAGCATATAATAATAGAAGAAAGTCCAGGTGACCGCCTTTTTCCATTTTTATATGCTCCATTTGCAACAGGCATGCTGGTTGCGCTGACCAATCAGCGTGTGGGTTTTTGAATGCTAATTGCCAGTTATTGTCATTGTTATTAGCACCTATTTTGGCTATTTAAGCTGTCATGGCATATTTTGATATTTGTCTTTGTTTTGCAGCTCTACACTAAGTGTAGAGCCATTTAATGAATATGAAATTATGTGCATTCTGTGCACGTTAGCTACACTCAGTGTAGCCATTCATGAATCTGGTCCTTTGTCTTCAGCAATGAAAATACAATAGAATATGTATATTTAAGCAACAAAATGTCTTATACCTACATTCTTCAAAAAATGTGTGCTGAATGTCATTAGTTTTTTTTTTTACATCTTTCCTTGGAAAATACTTTCTGGTTTTGTTTTTTTTTTTTTGTTGTTGTTATTATGAGGACAATTGTTCACATAATGGGAATCACAGGAGAAAAAAATGCTGGCAAAAGGGCAACAAGTCATCCATAATCCATTCTTTGCAAGGCAAAAACAATATATTCTGTTTTTCAGGAAAGGGAATGTAAAAGACTTTTCACAACTGACAAAAATAATTATAGTTTCAGGTATAATGTGCCGTGTTTCTTTCTTCTGTTCCTAAAAGGATGCAGTAGAATAATTGTTGTTATGTATGTGCATTAATTCCTCTGTACAATTTTGACTATATTGTTCTTCTGGCTACTAGGTAATATACGCTCATTTGTTTGGTTTAAGTATGTTTTATAACACTAATCAAAATATGTTTTTTTTTCTGTTTGCCTTGGCAGGTAATATAAGCAGTGTCTAAAACTGCATTATGGATTGTTTTTGAAACTGGCAATTCATTCTTCAAGTTAAATGGTCTCACCAAAGAGTTCAATCAAGCAGCTTTCATTCCACTGTTAAATTTGTCTGCATTTCAGTTGCCATGTAATTTAACATCTATCCTATTTCTAATACCACTAGGAATAGAAGCAGCTTGATAATTGTGATGCAGTGAAAAAAACTACAAATTATTGTGTGCTTGCATTCTGAATCATTAAATATTTCTTGCCAGGGACATAAAATGAGAAGCAGACATAATCTTATAAACTGAACAATGGAGCTATGCCTTCAGCTTAAAACCCTGAGGACAGTGTGCAATATTAAATCAACAAATAGGTCAAGTTATTGGCATTCAGCCAGCTTACAGTTCACATTGTCTGCACTGATTCCTCTCCCTAGGTTTCTTTGCAAGCGTAGCAAATGAATGGGGATATTAACCTTTTCTTTTGTTTGCTTCTCGATTTCCTTTTTTTTTTTCTGGAGAAAAGCTCTGCAAAAATGCCTTTTCTTCTTTTTGTTTATTTTATCAGAATGAAATGTGGGTGAAATGTGCTTGCTTATATGCAAATTAGCTTCTGCAGATTCAGAAATACAAAAGCTTTTCTATATCATCAGCTAATAGACACAAGAAGGATAAAATGCTCACATTTGCTGTGGTACTCATATGAAAGGTTACAAAATATAAATATGCTTAGCAATTTTAACCTACAGTAGCAGTAATCTTTTAGACTAAAGGAATACATTTGTCCATGTAGTTTGACAGTAATATCTAAGCTAGTCTATTCACATCTATATGCATAACTGCATCCATATATGCTTTTAGCAGCTGAATGCATGTGACACAGAACAGTTTTCAACTGCAGAGTGTTGTAACAAGTCTGCTTAAAGTACTCCTGTGACAGTAATTTTCCACACGCTTGATTGCTGTCACTTTCTTGAAAATGCAAGTGTCCTAAATTCCTCTAGCCCAGACTTGTGTAAATACTTTGCCCTCCCAACACCTGATCCTATCAAACAGAATAACCATACCAGAGCACTAATTCTAACCCTAAAACTCCCACTCAGTTACTAACTTGAGTCCTTATTCCCTAATCCTAAAACTCCACTCTATCTTCCAAAACCTTAAATCTCTGATCAATCCCTAAACAGAAACTGTACTTCCCCTCCCTAAACCTATCATGCCCAATTAATCACTAACCCTAAAACTTATCTCCCCTTCCCTAAACGTAATACCCCAAATAGCTCCTTAAAGCTAAAACTCCACTCCCCTTCAATAACCCTAAAGTCCCAGATCCATCTCTAAATATAAACCTCCAGTCTCCTTCCCTAAACCTAAACTCCCCAATTGCACCCTAACCAGAAACTCCTCTTTCACTTCCTAACCCTAAACTATCTTCTCACTCACTAAAGTTCTCTCTTGTTCCATAAACCTAAATTTTCTTCCTGAATTCTGTCTCAAACCCTTACCTATATACCCACCCCTTCCACTGCATCCCCACAACTGTCACCCTTACCTTGCTCAAACTCAAATAATATGTTTTGCTAAGGTGTGGCAACTGCTTGCCTGAACTAATATTCAAGTTTGAGCTTGAGTAGTAGCCCATGTAAGCAGCAAGATACTCAAGTCCCTGGGTCAGAGACTGTGGCCTTCAGATGTCTTGGACTTAATGTCTGCATGAGAACCATGTTCAACAAGTCTGTCTTTTCCATCTGCATTTTCAAAATGTTCTTGTCTTAGTCATCAAATATTCCTAGTGTCAGATTAAACAAAAGTCAGGTCTGTAAGCCAAACATAACATAAATACTCTTTCAAGCACTATGTATATCCCTATGTTTCTCTTCCCATCTTTAAGATCAGGAAACAAGACTTAGGTAGGCACAGGTGAGTAGCATCATTTGGGGTGGTACGTTCACTTTTCAATGCCTTTAAAGTAAAATAAGGCTAAAACCATGATGACATAACCAAAATGCCACAGTAATTCATGGAATATAGAAATTATTTCTCAGGTCAACGAGTATGTATGTTTTGTGATCATGTGTCACATGCAAGACTATACTGTTAATCATACAGACATTGGTTGGATTCATTCAAAAAGTCTGATGAAGGTTCACAATAAAAAAATGGGTGTGTATTTTTACGACATTGACTTATATATGTGAAATAGCTTGGGCTCCAGTAAAAATATATATATGTTCTCAGAGTATCTTGTACTGTTGGTGTAGGTAACAGGTTTTATAACCAGAATCAAAGCCACAAGACATAAACCACGTTATGTGCAGTATGAGCAAATCACTTCTAGCATGCCAATACCAGCTCCTGTTGCTGTTATGGTTAGACTCCCCATTCATTGATGGAGCACCTCATGCTATGACACATGTCCGAAAAAGGTCTCTGTTCAGGGATCATTCTACACTGGGTAGAGTCCAATGGCCATGTGCAGGTTCTAAAGGTTGTAAGCCATCACAAACCTCCAAGAGGGATGGACCAGATAAGGAACCATCATATTTTAATTTCATAGTGAGACTTTCTTCTTAAGCTCCACTCTCCACTGATGCGTTGGGCTTATATCAAGAGGGTCAATGTGCAAAAGCATCATGAGCAAAATCTAAATCTGCTGTGATGATGCATCCATTAAATGCTCATCCCAGTTACACTTTAGCACCAGGTGACCAGCAAGTCAGTACTCTTGTCGCCTATACCTGTGCCTCGCTAAAGTGCCTGTAGCATGTCAACATACCCCATCACCTGACAGAGGTGAGCAGGCTCCTCCTCTTCATTCCCCTTATGCCTACTCACCCCGATGCACTGGATGCTCAATATGATAATCAAATTCAGTTTGCCTGCATCATAGCAAAGGCTTTATCCTTCTATGCCAAAGAAATTAGCATAGTTTGGAGGTATGTTGTTACAAAAAGAAAGCATTTTTATCTTTCAGTTTTGATTTTGTAGGTAGTAGAAATTTGTTAAGAGGAGGTGATAGATCTGATATACTTTTAATAGTTAGGTTATATTTTTATATCCAATAACCTACATTCATCTTCTTGATTCCATATGCAGATGACTCTGCCATCACCTGCTCTCAAACACTTTGTCACGTCCAAGATATCACTCAACAACCTGTCATCTCCAATAAAACCTGGTTTACAAAAGCACAACTCCTACTTAACCCCCCAAAAACAAACTCCTCCTCTTTACCCCAAAACTTGCACGCTTAACAGAGCACCTTTCAAAATCTTCTCGACAAATGTCACTGAAATTGAATATGTCCTCCACACCAAACTATTAGGAGTCATAACAGATGATAATCTTAAATTTGACTTCCACATCCAAAGCAATATCAAGAAAACCCATCAAAAATTAGGCATGCTCTACAGAAACAAACATTTTCTAAGCATACCCACAAAAATGACTCTAGCCAAAACCTAACTTCTGCTCTCCCTACTCTACAGAGTATCAGTTCTAAACAATTTACAATCCTTCACACAAACAAACATGAAAGCTGCTACAACAAAATTGCTGTTTGTTACTAATTCATCCTCCTTTACCCACCACTGTAAATCTCTGCATACCCTTAACTGCCTGAACCTCCCCCTCCTACATTCAGCATATAACAATACATAAAATCATACATAAACCATTTGCCTGCCTAGCTCTTACCAATTTAATCAACATATATTTTCCAAAAAGAACTCTTAGAAGGCAAACAACTTCTTGCCATAGATAAACCAAATAAATTCCCTGTACTCATACTCAGTAGCAAAAAAAAAAAAAAGAACTCCTTACCTCTGACAACCAGAACTATTTCTAATCTACCCATCTTTAAATGCTACCTAATAGAAAACTGTATAAAATCTTTGGACCTGCTCCTGTGCCAATCCTGGCTGAACTTACTCACTATTTCTCTGCCACTCCCTTCAACCTAAGTCATACCTCTCCCTCCAACTCCACTCCTTTCTTTTGTTTTTCCCACTGACTTACCTTATCCACCTCATCTCTACAGACCTTTCCTCTCCCTCTTCCTGTTTCCTCCCTACTCACCTAACCTACCTGAAGACACCCTACCCTGCACTCTTCTTATAATCTCCTTCTCTCCATCCTTCTTCCTTCTATAACCATAATAGGAACACCATCTTTCCTATTAAGACATCTCTCAATTTACCTGCTCACTGTCTTTAATGATATAATCTATTATATCTCTTTAAAATATCTTATTATAATTGTCTCTAGTCTCATTTATCACATACTACTCTATGTAACAAATAATATGACTATTGAGTTTTTCCTCACATATTTTCTCAAACTCATGTTGTTGTTTTTCATTGCACATTACTATGAAACATATGTTCAATGTTTTATTCACATTACATTTTTTCACTCATGATTTGTACTGTAACATGATACTTTGTGATTTAAAATATCTGTACTAAACTCTCAGTTAACTTCAACTCAAGCAACCAGCACTCTCAAGCAACCAGAAAAAAAAAAAAATCAAAGAAATGCAGTACAATTTTCACGTGTGTTTTCCCCCTGCAGAAACATACTTTATGTTTTTAGAGTTTTAGTGTTTTAAAAAGGAAGATGGGAATAAATTCCCTCTCTCCCCAACCTGAGAACAAGTCAAACCAAGCAAATAGTATATGGTACAGTATTAGTCAAGCCTAATTTTAATAGTAACTCTCATGCAACGAGAAACTACAGTTATCTGGCATCTACTAATCCACATGGCTGCCCGTTAACTGAGAGATGTCCTTCGTGGGTCACTGTTGCAGTCCTGACTGTAGGGTTCTTCCTGCCAGCAGCAGCCCTCGATCGGCCAGAATCCCAAAGTCTGGATTGGGCATCAGCTGAGGTCGCTTTTATCCTGACGTCAATGCGCCAGGAAGTATAAAGACCTCAGCCAACGCCATTACCCCAGTCTTTCTTGCCGCGCAGTGCCCGGAGCAGTTCGCTGATGCTGGTCGGCCTACTCCTGTCTGTTTTTGGATTTACTTCCAGGATTTTTCATTTTTTAAGATAAGTACCCCGTTGGGGAGGTCTTTTTCTTGCTCCAGTCAGATGTCAGAAAAAGTTAATAATTGTATTTCTTGTGGGAAACAAATACCTCATAGGGATTTTCACTCTTATTGTATTCCCTGCCTGGGGCCTGACCACGACGTTGCTAATTGTGGGTTTTCTCAAACTCATGTTGTTTTTCATTGCACATTACTATGAAACATATGTTCAATGTTTTATTCGCATTACATTTTTTCACTCATGATTTGTACTGTAACATGATACTTTGTGATTTAAAATATCTGTACTAAACTCTCAGTTAACTTCAACTCAAGCAACCAGCACTCTCAAGCAACCAGAAAAAAAAAAAAATCAAAGAAATGCAGTACAATTTTCATGTGTTGCACTTTCTGTTTTCCCCCTGCAGAAACATACTTTATGTTTTTAGAGTTTTAGAGTTTTAAAAAGAAAGATGGGAATAAATTCCCTCTCTCCCCAACCTGAGAACAAGTCAAACCAAGCAAATAGTATATGGTACAGTATTAGTCAGGCCTAATTTTAATAGTAACTCTCATGCAACGAGAAACTACAGTTATCTGGCATCTACTAATCCACATGGGTGCCCGTTAACTGAGAGATGTCCTTCATGGTTCACTGTTGCAGTCATGACTGTAGGGTTCTTCCTGCCAGCAGCAGCCCTCGATCGGCCAGAATCCCAAAGTCTGGATTGGGCATCAGCTGAGGTCGCTTTTATCCTGACGTCAATGCACCAGGAAGTATAAAGACCTCAGCCGACGCCATTACCCCAGTCTTTCTTGCCGCGCAGTGCCCGGAGCAGTTCGCTGATGCTGGTCGGCCTACTCCTGTCTGTTTTTGGATTTACTTCCAGGATTTTTCATTTTTTAAGATAAGTACCCCATTGGGGAGGTCTTTTTCTTGCTCCAGTCAGATGTCAGAAAAAGTTAATAATTGTATTTCTTGTGGGAAACAAATACCTCACAGGGATTTTCACTCTTTTTGTATTCCCTGCCTGGGGCCTGACCACGACGTTGCTAGTTGTGAGTTTTGTGCTAGATTTAATCAGCGTACTATTAGGCATAGGTACAACTTTGCCTTCTACTATTTTGGTAAAAGGTTTAATTATAATATGTCTTCGGATTCTTTTCCGGCTTCTGGTGTGTGTAAGAGGTGCAAAGATAAAGGCAGGCCTCCAAGGTCCAAAGCAGAGGATATTACTCAGTTATTGCCAGTTGCTGGTTCGTCGGTCGTCAGTGAGACACCTTTGCAGCCCCTGTCGTCCGCCTCTTTTGAACCAACTGCCTGTACCAACTCCAGTGTGGAGCTGATGGGGCCTTCAGAATTGCCAGGGAATGGACCTTCGGATACTACTCCCTCAGTTGGGTCTGGAGCCGGTAGGCAGGTACCGGCTTCTGAGGGAGTTTTCAGGCCTTCACATCTTCATGTCAATATGGATTCAGTTTTGCATTCTAAGACAATGACTACGGCTCCAGCTAAAAAGAAATGGCAAGCACAGACGCCTTTTGATCAGGGTCCTAGGCCTCAAAGGCAGATGCTTAGGATGGCTGAAGATTTGTTATCTATGATCAGGGGTTCTCATCCCCCTCCTGACAAAAAGCCTATATTACAGACCGATTATGATTCTTCAGACCACATTTCTGTTTCTTCTGCTTCTTCCCTTGAGCACGATTGTTCCTTTCCTCCTTATGAGGATTCCGATGCTGAAGATTCCTTTACTTCAGCCTCTCCTCCTGAGGATTATTCTTTTGGTGAAACCTTGCATGATATGAGGGAGCATTTTCACTGGGAAGGGCAGGAATTCTCTGAAACCAAGAAAAGGCTTAGGGATTTTCTTCTTCTCCCTCAGCATAAGCCTCTTGCTATTTCTCCTGTATTGGACATTGTAGATGATGTTTTCTCAGAAGCTTCCCTCTCTCCTGATTCTTTTCCCCCTACTCCGGTCAAACCAGATAGGTATTATAGGGTTCCAGATTCTCACAAGTTTCTTTTTAAGAATCTTTCACCTGATCCGGAAACAATTTCTCAGGGCCCTAAGGGTGTTAAGGCAGCCTCTGCTAAACATCCTATTCCCTCTGACCGAGAGTCCAGGGCTTTGGAAAGATGGGGTAAAAAAGTTTATACTTCTGCTACATTGTCAATTTCATATGCTAAAGTATCAACAATAGCTTTTGTCTGTATTTAAACAAAAGATGTCAGCTGTTTCTATTGGTGCAGATGACAAGGAGTTACAGGATTTATTGCATGCTATTGAACAAGTGGGTAAACATACCCTGCATTGTGGTTTTGATTCTTTGGAAGCTTCTTGTAGGGCTGCAACAACTGGCGCAGTTATTAGAAGACATGCTTGGATAAAGGAACAAAGCTTGCCGGATCAGGTTAAAGCCAAACTTTTGGATGCCCCTTTGCAGCACAATGTTTTGTTTGGGGCCAAAGCTGAAGAGGTATTAAGGAAAATGGAGGACAAAACCAAATCTATGCAGACGGTTAAGGATTTTCTACAGGTGCAACCTCCTAGATTTAGCAGGCACTGGCCAGCGAAACCTTGGTCCTTTCTGAACTCGGACAGGCCTCAGAGAAGCAGATTACGACATTCCAGAGGTAGGGGACAGGCACAAACCCTTTTTAGGAATAGGCAGTGGCCTGCCCCCTCTCCCAAAGGTGGTGAAGATAAGTCTCAACCCTACCGGAAACAGTCTTTATGACTCTCCCTTTCTGGTTCCAGGGGCTCCTCTCCTGGAAGCACCTTTGGGAGGAAAGATTTCTCTTTTTTATCAAAATTGGGGCTGCATAACCCGGGACAAATGGGTTCTGGACATATTCTCAAGAGGTTACAGATTTCATTTCCACACCTTGCCAAGACCGAATGGTTGGCCAGATCTGCCGAATCATCAATGGGCAGAGGCACAACTGCAGGTTCAGTCCCTCTTAGCTATGAGGGCCATAGAATTGGTACCAAATTTAGAAATAGGGCAAGGTTTTTATTCAAGACTTTTCCTGGTTCCCAGGAAGAAAATTTGCGGAGACCAATCCTAGACCTTTCCGTACTAAACACCTTCCTAGATGTACTGAAATTCAAGATGCTCACTCTGCAGCAGCTGCTGCCTATGTTGGGCAAGAATGCTTGGATGGTGACTCTGGACTTAAAGGAAGCTTACCTGCATATTCCTATAAGGCGAGAGTGCAGAAGGTATCTGAGATTCAAAGCAGGCTCGAAGCAATACCAGTTCTCTGTGCTGCCCTTTGGCTTATCTACTGTGCCCAGGGTCTTTACAAAGTGCCTGGCACCAGTAATGGCATTTTGCAGACAGAAGGGGATTCAAATATACCCTTATCTGGACGACTGTCTTATTCAAGCGGACGACAAAGACACTCTACTTCAGCATCTAGCTTTTGTGCAGCATCTTCTACAGTACCTCGGTTTCACAGTGAATCTAAAGAAGTCAAATCTGGTGCCCACACAACAGATTACTTTCCTGGGTGCTCTTCTGAGTACTACAACCCAGATGGCTTCCTTGACACCAGACATAAAAGTGCAACTGGCTTCTTCTTTCCAGCACCTGGCTTCAATGAAACAGCTGACTGCAAGAAAGGTTCTGCAGGCTTTAGGTTACATGGCTTCCTGCATTCTCCTAATACCATATGCAAGACTGCATATGAGGAAACTACAGTGGTACCTCAAGAGTGTGTGGTCTCAGCATTACCACAGTTTGGAAACAGTAATCATGATTTTGCCTTGTCTACAGCAAGAGTTTCTTTGGTGGGCTGAAGCCTGTCTCCAGAACAAGGGGAGGCCTTTTTGTCCTCCACCAACCAACTAAGTTCTGACAACGGATGCTTCAGATTATGCCTGGGGAGCCCACATGCACGGGAGATGTCTTCAGGGTGTTTGGACAAAGGAGCAAATTCACCTGCACATAAATTTGAAGGAGACACTCGCTGTACAGAATGTTCTGATAGCCTTCAGGGACTTTCTTCTACCAGGGCAATTGTTGATAAAGACAGACAACACTACAGTGATGTAGTACATAAACAAGCAGGGGGGCTCTCACTCTTACCCCCTGTGCAGGCTAGCCATGGCTCTGTGGTACACTGCACTGACCTGCAGAGTCCACTTACAGGCACAATTCCTGCCAGGAAAAGACAACACTCTAGCAGACACATTGAGCAGGACACGTTCAAATCCACACGAATGGATGTTGGATGTTCGGATATTCAGGATGATAGTACAGGCATGGGGATGTCCGGACATAGATCTTTTTGCATCCCCTCAGAATCATCAACTTCCAACATTCTGCACCAGGACCTACCCCAAACTAGCATGGCAAGTGGATGCCCTCTCATTCAGTTGGAAACACCTCTCAGTATATGCTTTTCCTCCTTTTCCTCTTCTACCTCGGGTACTTCTGAAGATAAAACAGGACAGACCGCAAATGATTTTACTGGCTCCCAATTGGCCTTGACAATTCTGGTATTCCACTCTGATGAACCTAGTTCAGGAGCCTCCATGGATTCTGCCTCAAATCCCTCATCTACTGTCTCAACAGGATGGCCGGATCCTGCACAGTCATGTCAAAACTCAGAATCTAGCTGCCTGGCGGAGCCAGGGTCTGTAAACACCTCTACTCTTTCCAAACAGGTAATGGATGTAATCCTTGAAGCTAGACAGCCCAGCACTGGGAAATCTTATGCAGATAAATGGAAAAGATTTTGCTCCTGGAATCAGGTCCAAGGTGGTGATTCTACTGTTCCGAACATTCCTCTGATTTTAAAGTATCTGGCAGAGTTGTTACATATGGGCCTATCTTTTTCATCTATCAAGCTTCTGCTATTTCTGCACATTACAATACGGATCCTCTGATTTTTTCTCATCCATTACTTAAACAATTTCTTAGAGAGGCTAAGAATGTTCGGCCCCCTATAAGAGCACCTGTTCCCACTTGGGATCTTAACTATGTTTTGGAAAAATTAACCTTGTCTCCTTTTGAACCTGCAGCTTCCATGGATTTAAAACTTTTGTCTTGGAAAACTGCTTTTCTTTTAGCTGTAACCTCTGCTAGAAGAATTTCGGAATTGCAAGCACTCATGGCTGTGGAACCCTTCATTATTTTTCATCAGGACAGGGTTTCCCTAAGGACTAATCCCACCTTTACGCCTAAAGTGGTTTCAGCAGTGGCCTTGAATCAGACTATTTATTTGCCTACTTTTTATCCTAATCCTCAAAGTGAGGAAGAAAGTCTTTTGCACTCTTTGGACGTGCACAGACAGCTTCGTTTTTACCTGGGCAGGACCAAGATATTCAGGAAATCTGACCAATTGTTTGTCACTTATGCTCCTACTGTTCTAGGGAAAGCAATCACTAAGCAAACTATTTCTAAGTGGATTGCCCACTGCATCAAGTTCTGTTACTCTTTTCATGGCAATCCAGTTCCTGTTAATGTTAGGACTCATTCTACCCGGGCTACTGCTATTTCAGCAGCCTTTCTTTGTGGGGTTCCTACCAAGGATATTTTAGAGGCTGCTACTTGGAGTTCTGTGCATACTTTTTCTAAGCATTACAACCTCCCTCTCTATTCTAAATCTAGGGCCCGTTATGCTTCTGCGACTTTGCAAAGTTTTGTGGCCGCTCCTTCTGTTTCTCCTCCAGCCACCCTTTCTTAGCTTTGGGACTCAACCCTACAGTCATGACTGCAACAGTGAACCATGATGGACATAGTACAGTTGTGTACTCTTACCATAAATGTAGATGTTCGAGTGTGTTCACTGCTGCAGTCTGAGTTACCCTCCCTCCTACACCCACTTTTGTTTTTTTCTTTGAGTATTGTCTGTTATGAGGTATTTTGGCTGCTGAGGTTTTGGGCACCTGACATCTGGTGCAAGAAAAACTGGGATAATGGCGTCGGCTGAGGTCTTTATACTTCCTGGCGCATTGACATCAGGATAAAAGTGACCTCAGCTGACGCCCAATCCAGACTTTGGGATTCTGGCCGATCGAGGGCTGCTGCTGGCAGGAAGAACCCTACAGTCATGACTGAAACAGTGAACACACTCGAACATCTACATTTATGCTAAGAGTACACAACTGTACTTTAAATGTAGATGTTTTTAGTGTAACATGATACTTTGTGATTTAAAATGTCTGTACTTGATTTCTGAAAGACTGTGATTGTGGAGCTTTTCTCCCCGGGCCTCCACTGAAAATTATCACTTTCTGGCCTAGTCAGACTTTCCCAGTAAACAAATGTCAGATAAATAAATAAATAAATAAATAAATAAATAAATAAATCTATTTGTGAAAGCTCATACTTTTGTGAGAAGTTTTGCATCAGGTCATAGAAAATTTAGAGATTAGGATGGATTGTAGTATCATTAAGGGAAGAAATGTATGTTTAACATTTTGGACAAAGAGCAGTATACATTAAAATTTGTAATCATATATTAGTATTTAGTGATTGTTTGTGATGGGACTTAACCTTAGGATGAAACTCTGTAAGCAGGCATTGTTGCATGGGACATTCTGCTTGCATGGATACTGCATTTGTGAAGTATATACATATTTTTTTAATTATAGGGAGCTTTATTTGTTTTTTTAATTATTATTATTATTATTATTATTATTATTATTATTATTATTATGTGTTATGTCTGAATCTGGTGCCTAAATTAATATATTAGGTGAAGGATGAATTGGAATTCTTTAACTGAAAGTGTTGTTTTGTACTGGAGTATGTATTTGCTTTTTTAAAAGTTTCTTTTTCATTATGCACTCATTTGCTTAAACCATCTAAACTTGAGTCACAGCTGAGTGTATCTGAGAGGTCAGCTGCAGCTGATATTTGTTCATATTTCTTTGTTCACTTTTAAAAATGGTGAGACAGTAATTCCTCAGAGTATAGTGAATTGAGGATAGTTTAAGGTCAGTGCACTTCAAAGAAAGAACAACGCAGGTTCTACAAGTCCTATTAGTGATTGCTCATTGTCCTTGGTACAGAGACAGTGGAATGGAGTGTGAGAATGTGGGAAGGTTCTTCCAGCAATTATGAACATCAGTAGGTCTTAGTTTTCAGTTACTATTATATAATAAAGAGTAGTCTGTGGGTCTAAAACTCAGGAAGTTAGTTTTCACACTGAGGATTGTCTGAAGAAGATCTGAGTCTGAAGAAAGACCTGGAAGCATGAAGCAGGATAGTCCATCTTGGATTTACCTGTGGAGAATACCTTGTTAAGTACTTATTTTTAGTAGAAAACCTGTGACTGGTGAGAGGTTTATCACCTTGCACTTTTATTGTGTTATAAGCAAACCTGTATCTTCATGATGCTGTGTGGTTGGAACACTGTTGTGAGAAAGTTATTGAGTTACTCTTTGCTTTCCTTTAAAACTGCAAACCAAAGTGGATAAATATTTTCAATGGTGTATTACTGAATGAACCTTTGTTTTTACATGTCCTGCCTCTAGTGTCATTTTAGAACTTACATTGGTGAAGAATGCCGGCACTTGGCCAGAGACATGCCAATTTTTGTTCCTCAAAGTACCTATGTTGCCAAGTGTAAACCATATTTGGAAAACAAATGCCCTACTGTAATGTTCTCCTGCTGCAGTTAACCACAGTCCTAAAAAATGCTATGAAAAAGTGTGGATTTACAGGAAATGACTGACCAAAGGCTGGTGCAGCTGTAACAAGAACTGATTTTGCTGATGAACATGGATGCCAACCCCATGACTGTGTCACTACTGAAGACACTAGCCAAAGAGGATGACATTAATTATTATTTCTTGACATTTCAGTGATATGTCTCCCTATAGATCTTATATGAGTAGACTGCCAAAAATTCTAGCATCTACATTGCTTTTTAAGGCACTGCTAGAATAGATAAACTTGAGACTGACTATATTAATAATGATAAACTTATGAATGATCTGTTAGTAAGGTCTAGAACAACCCTTGAGGTGCAATAAATAACATTTAATAGCCTAATGTCTAATGCAGATGAACTTGAAAAGGTACACATTAATGACCTAAAGCATATGAACATGTGAGCAGCAACAAAGCAATATTGTTACAATTTTTAGCAATTGACAGATTTAAACATGATTGCTTTATCATATAAAATGTGTGGTATTGCAAAGTAATAACAAAAAATGTAGTAATGTTATTAGAACTTTAATATAATGTCTATTAGTTAATGACACAATTCTTCCAATGTGTATATTTGCCATTATTCTTTTCACAAGAATGTCAACTGCTATCTTTGTGCTGTACTTTTTATTGCACTGTGTTCTTCTCTGGGGCTAAGTGTGAAATAGGCCCCTGTGGCTCTATCTCTAATGAGGAATCAAATTTAAATAAAATAGCATAAAATAAAAATGTGGTTCCAGCTAGCAAGATTGGAACTACAGTTAGAAACTTATCCTCATCTGAGAAATGAAAAACAATCAGTGATGTGTTAATTAGTTACAAATGGAGAGGAGGTGAATTACACTGATAACGCTATTTGCTATTGAAGATAATGCTAATGTGAAAACTGAAATGCGTTAGTAAATTATGTTGTTTTGTTTCAATTTCTTTCATAACCAAGTCAGCATTCTATTACAACCAAGATAATAATTTACATTGTATTTTTAGAAGTAAGTGAGGTTTGACCTTATAGAGTCTGGAATAGTGATTTCCCTTGTCAAACTTCGCCAAGTGTGTAAACCAAAAAAGTAATCTTTATCTTCCTCCTCCTCTTCATCATCATCATTATCAACCTCTTGTTTTCCATTTTTTCTGGGGTCTGGATACCATATTAATTGTTAGAATATCTTCAGATTCAGTGCCACTGTCATGCCTTCCTCATCCATCATGCCCGGCTGATTCAGGTAATTTCTCGTACAATCCTGTTCATCCCTTGGCTAAGTGACTTCATTTTCTCTTTCCCTCTTCCTGCCTCTCCCAAGTCTTTTTTATCAAATTAGTTTTTTTGTTTACCTGCACATGTGCCTGAAACACTGTAATCTGTTCTATTTGAAGATCTTCAGTGAAATTAAAGCTACTTTGGCTTTTGTTTTGATGTCTTTATTTCTTTATCTGATCCTCAGTGTGCATCCCAACACCTCTTTCAGAAACCTAATTTCCATCATGTATAACTTCCTCAGTAACTCTGCTTTCACTGCCCAGGTTTATGTACCCTACAGAAGTACTGTTTGCACTATTGTTTTTACACCTTACTTTTCACCTTCTTTGGCACACACTGCCTCTGGCACCTTTTCATCTAGTCTGCCCTTCTCCTCCACAACCTATATATTTGAAGTTATAAGCCTGTTGCACTATGTTGCTCCCCCCCCCCAATTTTCTACCTCTTCTGATTTCTCACATTTGCTGTCATGACAACTGTCCTGTCTACACTCAGTTACATTCCATGTGTCTTCAGTTTTTCATTCCATTCCCCTATCATTTGCTAAAGTTCCTGTTCTGAGTCAGCTTGCAATACCACATTGCCTGGATACAGCAACTTTTTTATCCATGCCCACTGACCTGTTTCCCTATTGTAGTCTATCATCAGTATGAAGAGCAGTAGTATCAGAGCTGAATTTCTGATGCATACACACCTTGCCACATTAGAAATCCCTCTGTGAATCTAAACACAGCTCTGGTCATTGGGTACATGTACATACTCTACTCTAATTCAGTATGTATAATGCAGTATTTGCCCAAATAAAATTTCCTGGGACATTTTCATGTTTTCCCAATGTCTTGGAAAAGCTAGCTGGACTCTTTCATCAGCTCCAGCTTCTTTTCCACTATCTGCATCAGTGCAAACCTCAGGTCAGTTGTGTTACATCCTGATCTGAATCTGAAATGCTCATCTCCCATCTTGCATTCTACTACTCAATGTATTCATTTATCAATCACACTTTCCCTCCACTACTTTCATGCAATGTGACAGGAATTTGATAGCTATGTAGAAATATCTTTAAGTCAAACAGGGTTCCAGCTAAATTAAATTTGCCAGTGGGAACAAAAGTAAACCTCTTTTCAAAAAGTCATTGATACAAATCTGTCTAATGCATTTGGGTATAATTAAATATTTTAAAATTGTTAACATTAGTAACGAGTACAGTACCTGCAAACTGACCAGCCATTGTTATTTCTTCCATTGGGCCAGATGGCAGCCTCTCCACTTCCCCTCCTTTGAGAGTTCTTGTTGCTCATATTGGGGTGTCTTTCCACCAGAAAATTGAAAATCCTCTCCATCATAAGTTGGTAATAATATGTTTCCATCACTTGCATCAACTACAGTATTGTAGACCCCCACAACATACTTGTTGACTATCACTAAAGAAACTTTCTGTAAATGATACATTGGTATCATATGCCTAGTTTTGTTGGCACTGCCCATAGAAGGTGGATATGCTGACATTTCCTGGTAAGGAAATTCATTCCTCTCTACTTTACAATTTTATGGGACTTAGTCAGCTTAACAAATTTGTTAACTCTCTTAACATAGCCCAGTATGTATCCTTATAATTTTTGAAAATCAAATCTTTAGTAAAAGAATTGTTGACCAACATCTATTCTTGACTTAAAATGTTTGGTTGATGTTCATAGTCCTTAATACCATGAGGTCAAAACCTACCTGGTCAAAGATATTAATAACATCCCAGTGTAGTAATAAACCTTTAACTAGTCCATATGTGTATTTCCATACCCTTAATCCCTTCAGTATTCTTCTTATCTTAACACATTCTTTAAGAAAAGGGAATGTCTAATTGCAATACACAGTGTTTAAATAAGAGGTTTCCATCTTTTTAGTTGCACTACCAATGATCCACAATCACTGTGCAGTTACCCAGAAAAACAATAGCCTGCATGTAATCATTGGTCAAAGTTCACAAATACCCCAAGTTACCTTCATGTGTGATGTGAACTATATTGTGGGGTCTTACAGTACCTGCTGTTGTTATTGCTATTGTTGTTGGTCACACTTATGGAGAAGAAATATGATGTATGTTTAAATTAGACATACCTCATTTATTCATCTGTTTATTAAGCAGTTGAATCAATTTAATCAGATTTACAAACAAATTGGCTGTGTCACTGTCATTTGTAATTCCCATCTGGTCTCCCACCTTGGATAAAATCTGTGAGGTCTTTATTGGATCAAAGTACGCTAAAAAAAGAAGACTAAGGAAAAGCACAGTGGACTGAGAAACACAATTTTGTTCACAGTCCAAAAATAATACTAAAATAAAATAAAATGGCATACAATCAACGTCCACAAAAATATCCATACAGACAATTTTAATAAAAGAATGATAAGAGATTTAACACTTTCATCTAACTAGACAAACTACCTCAGAATAAAAATTTAATTGAGACAGTTACACAATTAACAACATAAACTAAGACATATAGATATACTGAACTTGAATTCATTAATGTTTTTCAAAGTGTAAAACATGGTAAAATAATGTAAATAGTGATCTTAAAAAAATAAATTCAAATTGTTTTTAAATTGTTTGCATATTGTATATGAAATGATCTTAGAATTTGCAACCTTTCTTCGTTTAATAGATGATTGATCTCAAAAGTTCCATGAATTCCACATTGTACACATTATATTACTTAATGAATGTGAGAAAGTGCATCATAAAGAAAATCAAAAATCACTTTAAATCCAAGGATCAGATACAATGTAAAAGGGAACATCAAAATCTAACGTAGTGGCTAATCTAACACAGCGAGTACACTCAACTAAGGCAGCAAATAGCCATGAGAGTGTAAGGGCCTCATCTTCTGCTTGGACCATTCCTCAGTCTGGTGCTCCTCAACTCTAAGTTGAGGAGAAAAAAAAAAGTTGATTTATGAAGCACCAAACTGCACAATTCAATTCATTTAAAATGATGAAAAACAATAGCCAAAACACAGAAGAGGAAACTTTGACTTTATGCATTTTATGCCATCAGGGGGCAAGCCCTAACCCCCTCCAGCCCAGACTTAGGTAAGCAAACACCACAATGGCATCGACTTGAACAAGGGAGAAATTTCCAAAAAGTAGGAAATTGTTGCCGGGTGTACACTTAAAAATTGCACTAGCAAAGATTTCCTATGGAAAACATCAACTAACCTTATGTTCATCAACATTGCTTTTTTAAAGCAACTAACATAAAAGGAATTTCACCTCAACTGCCTGTAGAGGAGTCACAAAAAAGTGCATTACCAATTAGAAAGCCAGGTTCAGTTTTCCTGATCTGTACTCCTCAACTCTGAGTTATAGAGAAAACAAATGCCCTCTACTGACTTAAAAAAAATTTGAATTTTAAAAATTGTAGCAAACCACTTGCTGCAACTTATACCACACACAAAACATTAACTTGTTTCAATTCTGACCACAAAAGCAGTATCAACATGTACTATTTCCATACTAGCCTTCAGTTACACTGGTAAATAAATGAATCTCATACTGTACTGGCAGCCAATTGGAATGTGTCAGTTATACCCCCAACAAGTTGTACCCGCCAGCCTCACCCTGGCTACATCTTTGTAATTGTGATATACATGTACAACATTGTAGGGAAGAAAGCCAGCAGGAATATTTAATTGTTCTAAACTCCTCATTTATTTCTTATTTACATTTACTATAAAAGAAGCATGATTAAGTTGAGCCTACCACTAGTTGAGCATATCAAGAAAACACTTCACTTTTATATAAGTAGTGAGACATAAAGATAAACAGTAGCATATATTTCCCAGTTCTATTAATGTGCACATTACATTATTACATTTAGTTTAAGTAATTCATTTATTTAATTAATTTTATTTAATTGCATTTCTACTTATTTACCTTAATAATAAGATACAAGGCCTAAACAACATGTCGTACATGAACTGACTCAGTGCCTTTGTCACTGTACCTGGTAATTACAGACTGCTAAGAGGTGATCTGTGTTTGATATACAAGGTGTTTTCTGACTCATTTCTGATGTATCTATTGCATATCAGCAAGTCAAATAGCAGGAGAAATACCCAGTCTAGGGATATAAACCTCTTCTTCAACATCAGCAGAATGGTATGGAAGGGCAGGTATATCTCGCAGAGCATATTGCTGTTATGGAACAGACTACCCATCCACATAAAACAAAGTTCATCCCTGTCCACTTTCAATTGCAAATTAGATCTATAGATGGGAAATGGATGGGGTCCTAATGGAGAGATGAAATGTCAGCAAGCAAAGGGGAGTAGTAGTGCTGAAATTGATTTCATCCTCAAGTCTTGGTGAGTACCTTCATGAGGTGGACCCAATTTTTTTCACAAAATCTCACCAAGGTAACACTGATATAGCAACTGTATTTATATAGCATATATCATGGACAAAAGTAAGTCAAAAACAAAAAAGATAGCTGGGTGCACAAGACCCAGGATAAAAAAGTGTCCAATCCTGGTAAGCACACTGGTGCCAGGACTGGAAAAAATGACAGTGTAGAATCCTCAGAATATGGAAACATTCCTACAATGGGGCCAGGGCCAGGGGGGCGATGGCCCTCCTGTTGTAAAAAGAAGCAGCAGCCCACAAAAATCACAAAAGCTTATAGGTCAAAGAAGACCCATAAAGACAATCGAGTAGACTACTGAGGATAAGAAAGAAATTATGTATTGTTACTATTATGCAAAAAGCCCAGAACTTCCTGACAGAGGATATACAAAAATATTAAGAGATAAATTAGAAGAAAGAAAAATACTTCCACAGGAAAAAATGTCAGAAGCTTCAAATGAAAATTTGAGTTCATTAATAGAACAGATTTTTGAAAAAGAGTATATAGATCAAGAAACTTTGATCTGCTTGGAAAAAGAAGCATCTGAGGAAGTGCAAAAATGTAAACAATACCTAGATATTTTTGAAAAGTATAAAAAAGAAATATGGACATGGGAAAGAAAGAGAAATCTGATATGGTGCAATATTTATGGAAAGGAGAAAGCCAAATTAATGCATATAAAGAAGGCAGCCCCAAAGATATTTGAAAAGAAATACAGGCAAAGGCATCCAGATATGGAAAATTTCACAATAAAAAAATACCACAAAAATGGAACATAGAAAAGAATATTAGTAAAGTAGAAGTTAAAAATGGAAATTGAAGTTATATAGTAACTGTGAAGTGAAGGATTTAATGTAGAAGGGCTAACACAGATTACATCACAGCATTATGGAATGGGTCCCCAAAGTAAGGAGAAGCAGGAAGATCAGGAGACATCTGATGAAGAAATATGGACATGGGATTGAAAAAGAGATTTAATATGGTGTAATATTTATGCAAAGGAGAAAGCAAATCTAACCAATACATAAAGACCAGCATGAAAGATATTTGAAGAGAAATACAGGCAAAGGAATCCAGATATGAAAAACTTTACAATGCAAAAAATAAGAACAAAGAGGAAAAGTAGAAAAGGAGATTAGGAATGGAGACATTAAATAAATAGAAAATGAGGTTATGGACCACCTGCAAAATGAAGGATTCAGTGTAGAAAATCTAATGCAGAAGCACCACAACAGGATGGAGCAATGGATATCCAAATTAAGGGGAAATCAGTGGAACAGGAAGCAATTGGTCAGGTGCCATATCAAGAAATTTTAGAGCCTTCCTCAGGAAATGAGTATAAACATTCACTTGAAGCTAGACAGCAAAGGAAGGAACAGGAAACTGTGGAAACTCTGATGCAGTCAATGTTGAGGAGTGACAGGCCAGTGAGTTCCCATATAACAGAGCAATGAATGGCACAGGACAAAATTGAAGAGAAGGTGCCACAGGAAGATGCTATAAAACTTTCTATAGAATGTTCACAGAAAATGGAAAAAAAAGGACGTGCCCTCAGTTTGGAAGAAAATGAGCTAAGAGAAGAGTTGCTTGATTTAATAGATATCGATAGATATATTAAGATCAACAAAAGAAATGGACTACAGAAGGTCAATAAAACCCTAAAATTCAGAAGTCTGATAAAACAAATTAACACGGTAATTAGTACTGTCCATAGAGATCCATGCGATATTTTAGAAGTAAACAGGATATATTACTGTGCAGCTAAACTAATAACTGATAAAGTTCTACCACAAGAACACAGGGTAGTGAGGGAAAGGAAGGGGAGAAACTGGATACCATCATGGAAGTATCGAATAGAGAAAAATACAAAGTAATTAAGATAAGTGTCACTGTTAGAAGTCTATAGAAGAGGAAATAGATCAACAAAAATACCAAGAAAGATAGATATGATAAAACCAATACACAATATTAGAACAGATCAGGATCTATCATGCACTATCACAAATAAACTAAAAATCTCAGCACAGGTGGAAAAACTTAGAAGATACAGAGATAAATATAAAGGAAAAGCACAAAATAAGCAATTTATTGATGACCCAAAAAAAGTTTTATAGAGAACTGGGAAACAAGATAAAAGGAATTGAAAGACCACCAAAAAAGAAGAAATAGATGGATTTTGGAGAAGTATCTATGACGATCCTGGGAATGCAGCAAATATGCTAAACGGATAAAAGAAGTGAAAGAAAGAATAAGAAGTTTAAAGGTACAGGATATGAAATGGGATGAAGTAACAGCCAGAGAGATGGAAACAAAGTTAAGAAAAGCCTCTAATTCTAAAAACCCAGGCACAGATGCAGTACCTAACTTTTGATTAAAAGTATTAACATCTTTGAATAAAGATTTAGCCATGAGTAAGAACTGTTTATATCCACACCCCAAACAGACACAACCTAGCTAACAACAGGTAAAACAATGCTCCTACTTAAGAGTGAACCTGCAAGCTAGCCCAAAAATTATAGACCAATAACTTGCCTTCCGACTACTTATAAACTATACACCGGAATTGATACTGACAGAGTCTATAGTCATTTAGAAGAAAACTGAATTATGGCAGTAGAACAAAAGGGCAATAAAAGAAAGTCATATGGAGCAAAGGATCATTTGTTGTTAAATAAAGTTATAGTGGAGAACTGTAAAAAGGGGAAAAATCTAAGCATGGAATGGATTGACTACAAAAAAGAATTTGATAGTATCCCACATTCATGGATAACCGAATACTTAAAAATGTATAAGATACACCCTACACTGACCAACTACATTACAGTGACCATGAAACAGTGGCAGACCACTTTGCAATTAAGCCATGATAAAGGACAAATTATTATCCCAGGGATAAAAATTCAAAGGGGGATATTCCAGGGTAACTCTCTGTCACTGGTACTATTCTGCCTTGCCCTTAACCCATTAAGCTGTCTATTTAACAGCTTAGGCCATGGCTGTAATTTGGCCTCTAGAAAACAACAAAGTCTAAAGACTTCTCATCTTCTCTTTGTCAGTGATTTAAAACAGTATAGCTCATCAGATGAGGAACTGAAAACACAGCTGCAGGTTGTCAAAACTTTTTCAGATGATACTAGAATGTCATTTGGCCTTGATAAATGTGTAAAAGCAACCTTTAAAGCAGGAAAACTGCAGCACCAAGAAAACATCAGTTTGGGACAAGAATGTGATATAAAAGAACTTAAGCAAGAGGGAGTGTATAAATACTTGGGAACTGATGAAGGATCAGCAATAAAATATGAACAAATGTGATCAAAACTTAACAAGGAATACTTTAGAAGACTTAAATTAATCCTGAAAACAGCGTTGACATCTAGGAACAAAATCCAATTTATAAACCAATTTGCTCTTCCTGTCCTCACTTACAATTTTGGAGTGATTGATTGGTCCCAAAACGTGTTAGATAGATTAGATATTAAAAAAAGAAGGATGCTTCATGCTCATCAAATGATCTATAAAATCAGTGCATACCAAGATTATATATCCCCCATTCAGAAGGAGGGATGGGCCTCCTTGAAAATGATTACATGTATAGATCTGCAATCGTGAGACTCCACACATATCTGCTGACCTCACAAGACCCAAATGTAGTGAAAGTTTTGAAACCTGAGGAGAATAAATTTAAGATAACTTCTCTGCTTAACCTAGCAGAAGCATATCGGCGTCAAGCAGGAATGGAATCAAACCATAAGTAGATAAAAATCAGGCAGCACAAATGTGCCAAAAAGCAAAAGAAGGAATATAAAATGAAGGGCAAGATGAAAAGGTGAGAAACGTGGAAAATGCATAAATATAGTTGGAAGTATAGAAAACTTTTGGAAGAATCTCATGTTGATCAGGAATGAATGCAGGAATGTTTAAGGAGAGGTGAATTCAAACCAAGAGATGAAAGTTTAATATTGGCAGCCCCAGATAGTGGGCTACGTACATTCTGGTTCACAAAGTCCATTGAACATGTGGGAGAAACAGACAAATGTAGGTTTTGTAAAACCGAATTGGAAGCAGTCACACACCTCATTGCTGGTTGTGACATACTAATGATAGAAGCACTGTATACTAAAAGGCATACTAATGTGGCAAGACTGTTGCACTGGGGATTGCAAAAGCATTATGACATTGAAGTGGCTGAAAAACACTGGAAACATGAGCCACAAAGCATCATAGAAAATGATGATGCCTACATCACATGGGATCATCCATTACCAACAGTTCAAAAGATAGATGCTAGAAAACCAGATATAGTGGTCCAAGAAACGAAGGCAAAAATAGCATTGATCATTGAAATCACCACACCCAGTGACTTCAATGTCCAGCATACAGAGAGACGCAAAGTTATAAAATATCAGGATTTGGAAGCAAAAATGAGAGCAATGTGGAAGAAAGATACCCAGATAGTTTCATTAGTAGTAGGAGCAACGGGTCTTATAAAGAACAGTCTCCAATTATATTTGGACATGTTGTCAATACATGTACCTCCATACGGATTGCAGAAGGAGTCATTACTGGGCACATTGTGGGTCCTTCGAAGAGCACTTTTGGCTGACATCAAAGAATGAAACAATACTAATTACATGATCTTTAATTGTACTTTGATTTAGGAATGGGATCCATTCTCATCACGGTATTAGAAACTCATAAGATTTGGAGAAATTAAAAAGGGACACGTATATTTCGCAGAAGATACTGCTGCTATGTAACAGACTACCCATCCACATAAAACAAAGTTCATCCATGTCCACTTTCAAGTGCAAATTAGATCTCTGGATGAGAAACAGAAAATTTACCCCGGGACTGCTCCCTATACTTCTAATGGACAGAGGCAGCTTATAAATGCTTTATCCAATGCATGGGTCCCGTCAAATTTTCTATGGTATGATCTCAGTTATTCTCATTAGGAGTAGTACATAATTATCAATCATGGGATTCATAAGGCCAATCTGTATCCAAAGGGCATAGGTTATTTCAGGCAGAAAAAGGGAAACTGGCTAGTGTAAAAACTGCCTGCAAGGCCGGATAGCCTAGTAATTACTGATGAATCTCTTTAGCATCTTTACTAATGTAACCATATTCATTTAAAAATTCAAATGAGGCAGAATGAAGAGAGATCTCCTATCATTTAAAGACAGCACAGCATAAAGATGAATACAATTCAAGACAAGTATGTCATCAGGCGCTGATATATAACTATTGTTAAGTTCTAACAAAATACCATTGATCAAGGAAAACACAATAGAAACAGACAGGCAATGGGAAGAAGTGGAAAAACTGAGCAGGCAAGGAACTTGATATAAAAATGTGAATGGTATATAAAAATATTTTATATAGCACATGACCTTCATGCAGAAGACCAGTCTATAATAAGACGATTAAACAGAACTTTTCCAATGTTTTGTTTACTATAGAGGGTTCTGGGTCACTGATGGGATTCTGAGGAAGGATTTTTTTGATGAAAAACAGATCTACAGAGTAAATTCCATGGGACAGGGAATATAACATTCCATTGTGGGTATAATTATAGGACAATTGTTGTAAAAGTATAAAAAATAAGAGTGCCTCTGAGTTCAGTAAAATGGTACCACTGCAGAGATGTAAGTGGTATACAGTGATGAGCTTTAAAAGGCAGCCCTGAAAGACATTTAGGTATCCTTTTACAGCCCTGCTCAAGGAAGAGAATTAAGGAGAGTTTAGATTCATAAAGATCCGGAGGTATAAATATTTGGGGATTTAGTAGATTCTACCCATTCTGCCTGTTCCTGTGTGAATGTATTTTGCTTTGTAAAGCAGACTGAGTCTTTGTTTCCTTTAGAAAGTGATGTATATATATATATATATATATATATATATATATATATATATATATATATATATATATATATATATAGTACATGTAAGATCCCATTTGCTGATCTATGAACTTTTTAGTGACGTTTGCATTTCAAGGAGAAGATCATTGACTTAGTGTTTGTTTTGTAGTGTTCAGTACAAAGACAGGATATCTGGTTAAAAACAGGACCTAAAAGATTTACTTTGCTGCTGTTTCAGAGCCTCTAAGATAATGCAAAAAACTAGATTTTAAATCCTCCATTGGATAGAGATTTAATATTTGGCCCCTCTGCTTCAGATGGGATCAAAAAGTGTGATGAAAATAGCCCTTCTTTTCCAAATTGTCCTTGTCCAATTTTGGAAAAAAAACACAGAATAATAGCCTCAAGAGAATTCAAGAAAAGAGATTTTTAAGAATATATGGTAAGGAGGTTGCAAAAAGAAGTCTGAAGCCTCCCAAAACCAAGCACAGTCCAACAGGTCTGCATGACTTTTCAAAATTCCTTTCCCATTCTGTCCCCTTTTCTCTTCGAGAAAGTCAGAATCTCCATTCATCAAGGCTACAGATGTCAGTGGGAGGACATTACTTATCCTGCAAATCAGCCTTTTTTGATTTCTCCTGTTCTTCATCCCACAATGTGCCAAGGAATAATAGAACCAATTCCTCCTTCCCAGGTGAGGAAGGAGTTTTATTCAAGTATGTTTCCACTGCCAAAGAAAGATAATGCTCGAAGACTAGTTCTGGATCTTTGTTTCCTAAACTTGTTTGCGATAGTGCCCAAATTCAAAATGTTATCACTTCAAAGCCTCTTACCTCTTCTTCTCTTCCAAGTTTCCTGGTAACACTAGATTTAAGAGATGCTTTTCATCACATCCCTGTTTATCCAGATTTCAGATGTTTCTGAAGGATTTTGTGTGTCTGGATCACATTATCAGTACTCTGCCTTACCCTTTAGATTATCCACGGCACCAAGAGGGTTCACAAAGTATATAGCATCAATTAATACTCATTGCAAGCTACAGAATATCCACATTTTTCCATATTTAGAAAACTTGCTTATCTTTGAAGAGTCTTTTACAAGATGTCAGGAATCTCTCTGTGTCTGTCTCTTTCTCTCTCAAGTGAGAGATTTTTTGCACAAACTGGGATTCAAAGAAAACGTTCAAAATCTGTTATTTGATTTCCTCACACAGGATTGTGTTCCTGCAATGTCAACAAGACACCTCAATTCAAAGAAGTTTTCTTCTAAAGGAAAAAAAAATAGACTTTTATTTAGATGTAAAAACAAAAGTAAGCAGGCACGACACCAGAGGGCAAAGAAACCTGTGGATATGTCAAAACACTAAACAACCCAAAATAATAAAGCAAGCATCGACAGGAACCAAGCAATACGGTCCACAATGTAGATAGCAAAATGAATAATACGCAGACTAAACGAAAAGTCCAAAATTTATTAACAAAAGTTAGCGCTTTCACCTTTCGGCTTCATCAGACATGAACAAATAAATAACACATTCTTTTAAATACTCTGTCTCTACATCTCATTGGTGTAACAAACAACAACGTCACTGAGGTAACAGACTTTAAAAATACTGGAAATAAAAACACGATAACATCTCAATGAAACTAACTAAATCAACTTAAACTAATGCATAACGCATTAATAACATATATCATCAAAGCATAAATGAATAAACATGATAAAATAAATCAAGATATATTCATGAAATGAATTCATGAAATAAAAACATGAAATAAAAACCTACAGCATCTCTAATATTAAAAGAGTAAGATATACACATAATAAATATATACATAAAGAAAAACACAAAAACTAATAGGTGGTTCAGGCAGACACTGTGACCCTTCTCTTTCATAGAACAGGTTTAAGAGAGGCTTTATCATTAAGTCCAGGCTCTCTGTCTGCTTGACATCTAATGATCCACCTCAATTCATTCTCTTCCATTAAACTCTCAATGTCATCACTGCGTAAATCGGGTTTAAAAACTTGAATGACAGAAAACACAAATGTGTGGCTAGAACCCCTGTCCATGAAATGTTTAGCTAAGGCATTGGTATGGGTGCCTACACGGGTGTGATAAACGTGTTCCCTTATACGTTCCCTAAGTCTCCTATTAGTCTTCCCTATATAGAAGGACTCACAGGAGATGCACCTAGCTAAATACACCACATGTTCACTTTGACAGTTGGTGTTAGTGTGAAAAAAGAACTCAGCACCAATGACTGGATGTACAAAGGAAGTCCTTTCATCTATATAAGGACACTGTTTACATTTCTTGCAGGGCTTAGTATTCACCGAATTATAAGGAAGATCATGATGTACCCTATCATTAGTACGTTGACAGAGAATGCACTTCAAATTCTTCCTATTCCTAAAAACATACCCTGGTTTGGGTCCTACCACTCTACCTATGTCCTCATCCAATAAAAGTATATCCCAATACTTCTCAAATACTTTCTTAACCTTAGCTACATCTGAAGTATAAAATAATGGTATCCTTAAATGTGCTGAACTCAAAGAGTTCTGTGGGAAGTCTTCTGTAGATCCTCCTTCAGAAAAGTATGGTCTAGCTCTAGTAGTTCTAAGGGAATTTACAGTGCTAATGGCTCCATCCAGTTTACTTGATTTATAACATCTATCCAGTAGCTTTTCCTTAAGGTGAGAAATTTCTAACACAAAATCATCATGAATCGGGTTAAGTCTTGAGGCTCTCATGGCCTGACCCTTAACTACGTTTTTAAAAATGAAAGGGAGGCGCATGCTTTCCCTATGAAGTAGGGTGTTCCTATAACATGCTTTACGATGTATAGTCATATTCAACAAACCATTATCCAGCATTACTATATCCACATCTAGAAAGGAAATCCTCTCTCTAGAATAATTCACAGTGAAGCTAAGAAAACTAGTTAAATCATTAACAACTGATACCAGGTGAAGGAGCTCTGCTTCTGTGCCAAACCAAATGAAAAAAAGATCGTCAACAAAGCGTTTATAAAACGGGACATTACACCAAAACTCAGGTATAGGGAAGAGTTGATTCTCTTCCCACTTGGCCATCACTATGTTGGCATAGCTATTGGCACATGAGGTGCCCATAGCTATGCCATCATTCTGCAAGTAAAACTCATTATTAAAGGTGAAAATATTATTTTGTAAAACTGTCTCTAAAAACAGAGTTAACTGATCTATAGCTATTGGAGTCAGATCTGAATGTTTAGTTAAAAATTGATGTACCATCAACACATCTGTATCATTGGGAATCACGGTAAACAGACTCTTAACATCCATGGTAACAATGATGTAAGGTTTGTCATCAGATACCCCTCTGATAAAGGTGTATAACTCGAGAAGAAATTGTTTACTGTCCCTTAATATGGTGGAATTAGCATCCACTATTGGTCTGAGGAAGTATTCCAAATAAAGTGACAAGGGTTCAGTGACCCAACCTCTCCCAGCTACTATAGGGCATAAAGGTGGCTTCTCCAAGGACTTATGGATCTTGGGAAGACCCTGTATAGCTTGTTCCACTAACCTAGTAAACGTATCCACCAAAGGATGTAAAGTAGGGACATATAGGCTTGGAGTGCGAAAAATCCCAGCATTGCCAAAACTATTGGCATCCCCAAATTCCAGTTTCAATTGTATATTTCGTGCAAAAAGTCTAGTATCTAAAACAGCATCTGTAACATTGCTAACACTATTGGGAATAAAGGTCAAACCTTTATTCAACACCTGGACCTCATACTTCGTAAGGGTCTTATGCGATAAATTCAGAATTAAGGATTGGGAACACGTTCCCACATCTTCTTCAGAGTGGGTCCAGTATGATCTCCCCCTGAACCTTTCCATTTTGTCTTCCCTCTGTTGTATGTACTCTGCCTCTGCATCTGTTGAGGGTTATCTATAGGGAAAGGGGCAGGTGTACTAGGCCTATCCACATTCGGGTGTAAGTGTGAAGACATAACAGAAGTGGTCTTTTGTCTAACTACTTGTTCAACATGTGGCTGAGAATGAATGATATTTGTATCAGTACAATCTAATAAAACACAATTATCATTAACATTATTCAAAACATGAGCACTAGTTAAATTATTGGAACCAACATGAGGCTCTGGGTTAAGGCCTTCAACATTAACAGTGTCTGAATTAGTAGTTAATTCTGGCACATTATTGGCCCTCACAGTCTCAACAGTCCTCTCATTCAAATTAATAACAGGTGGTCGAGAAATAGAAGAAACATAACTATTATTGTTAGTCCCATTATTACTCCTGGGCCAAGTAAAGACATGGTCCAGTTTAAAGTCTCTGGTGTCTCTATTGATTTTACTCTTTTTTTGCTCCAAAAGTCTCCTTTCATATATATTAACATTATCCAGAAGTCTGTCCATTGCTCGTACAACTTTAGAACCCGAGTATTTAGATAAAACGCTTTCCTGTTGTTTAGTTAAATGGTTTCTCAGTCTCTCCTCCTCCAGACCAAAGAAATCATTCAACAATCTCATGTATTTGAAACTAAGTTCTAAATTAAGTTGTTGCCATTGATATAACAAGCTGGGATACAGATTACCTGTCGTCGGCATCTTCAGAATGCGCAACTCCCTAGGCACTATCTTCCTGTTCAAACAGACCTCAAAGTGCTGGCGTTGCAATTGCATTCGCTTAAGTTTTAAAAAATCCAACTCCAGTCTGTTTAGTTCATCATTCAAGCTGACAAAGTCATTCTCATCATTGCCATCAATTTTGTTCTCTCCTGTAGGTTCGTAGGATAAAAGCAGGTTCTCACAGCCAGCTAAACATTTACTAGGTTAGTGGAACAAGATTTAAACAAGTTAAATAAGTTCAATAAAGATAAAGGTAGGAAACATGGCAGACAGAACCTAACCTTTCATCAGAGGAGAGCCTTATCTGAACTTTCTAAGGATCCTTCCATAGTCATCCGCCCTGCAGATAAAGGAGGTCCTATTGTTATAATGGACTTTGATGATTATTTAGAGAGCATGATGTTAATATTGAGTGAAGGGTCCTATTATTCTCGGATTAAGTTAAATGATGTCACTAACAAGATTTTTAAGATTTATGATACGTTAGACGATCTTTACAAATGTCGAGATATTGATTATACTTTATTGAAGTTCTTAAGAGTCAATAAGCCCCTCGTACCAGCTATACAGGGTCTTCCCAAGGTCCATAAGTCCTTGGAGAAGCCAACTTTATGCCCTATAGTAGCTGAGAGAGGTTGGGTCACTGAACCCTTGTCACTTTATTTGGAATACTTCCTCAGACCAATAGTGGATGCTAATTCCACCATATTAAGGGACAGTAAACAATTTCTTCTCGAGTTATACACCTTTATCAGAGGGGTATCTGATGACAAACCTTACATCCTTGTTACCATCGATGTTAAGAGTCTGTTTACCGTGATTCCCAATGATACAGGTGTGTTGATGGTACATCAATTTTTAACTGAACATTCAGATCTGACTCCAATAGTTATAGATCAGTTAACTGTGTTTTTAGAGACAGTTTTACAAAATAATACTTTCACCTTTAATAATGAGTTTTATTTGCAGAATGATGGCGTAGCTATGAGCACCTCATGTGCCAATAGTTACGCCAACATAGTGATGGCCAAGTGGGAAGAGGATCAACTCTTCCCTATACCTGAGTTTCGATGTAATGTCCCGTTTTATAAACGTTTTGTTGACGATCTTTTTTTCATTTGGTTTGGCATGGAAGCAGAGCTCCTTCACCTGGTATCAGCTGTTAATGATTTAACTAGTTTTCTTAGCTTCACTGTGAATTATTCTAGATTGAGGATTTCCTTTCTAGATGTGGATATAGTAAGGCTGGATAATGGTTTGTTGAATACGACTATACATCGTAAAGCATGTTATAGGAACATCTTACTTCATAGGGAAAGCATGCACCCCCCTTTCATTTTTTAAAAACGTAGTTAAGGGTCAGGCCATGAGAGCCTCAAGACTTAACCCAATTCATGATGATTTTGTGTTAGAAATTTCTCACCTTAAGGAAAAGCTACTGGATAGATGTTATAAATGAAGTGAACTGGATGAAGCCATTAGCACTATAAATTCCCTTAGAACTACTAGAGATGGACCATACTTTTCTGAAGGAGGATCTACAGAGGATTGCCCACAGAACTCTTTGAGTTCAGCACATTTAAGGATACCGTTATTTTATACTTCAGATGTAGCTAAGGTTAAGAAAGTATTTGAGAAGTATTGGGATATACTTTTATTGGATGAAGACATAGGTAGAGTGGTAGGACCCACACCAGGGTATGTTTTTAGGAATAGGAAGAATTTGAAGTGCTTTCTCTGTCAACGTCCATTAGATAGGGTACATCATGATCTTCCTTATAATTCGGTAAATACTAAGCCCTGCAAGAAATGTAAACAGTGTCCTTATGTAGATGAGAGGACTTCCTTTGTACATCCAGTCATTGGTGCTGAGTTCTTTTTTCACACTAACACCAACTGTCAAAGTGAACATGTGGTGTATTTAGCTAAGTGCATCTCCTGTGAGTCCTTCTATATAGGGAAGACTAATAGGAGACTTAGGGAACGTATAAGGGAACACGTTTATCACACCTGTGTAGGCACCCATATCAATGCCTTAGCTAAACATTTCATGGACAGGGGTTCTAGCCACACATTTGTGTTTTCTTTCATTCAAGTTTTTAAACCCAATTTATTCAGTGGTGACATTGAGACTTTAACGGAAGAGAATGAATTGAGGTGGATCATTAGATGTCAAGCAGACAGAGAGCCTGGACTTAATGATAAAGCCTCTCTTAAACCTGTTCTACGAAAGAGAAGGGGCACAGTGTCTGCCTGAACCACCCATTAGTTTTTGTGTTTTTCTTTATGTATATATTTATTATGTGTATATCTTACTCTTTTAATATTAGAGATGTTGTAGGTTTTTATTTCATGAATTCCTTTCATGAATATATCTTGATTTATTTTTTCATGTTTATTCATTTATGCATTGATGATATATGTTATTAATGCATTACGCATTAGTTTAAGTTGATTTAGTTAGTTTCATTGAGATGTTATCGTGTTTTTATTTCCAGTATTTTTAAAGTCTGTTACCTCAGTGACGTTGTTTGTTACACCAATGAGATGTAGAGACAGAGTATTTAAAAGAATGTGTTATTTATTTGTTCATGTCTGATGAAGCTGAAAGGTGAAAGCGCTAACTTTTGTTAATAAATTTTGGACTTTTCGTTTAGTCCGCGTATTATTAATTTTGCTACCTACGTTGTGGACCATATTGCTTGGTTCCTGTGGACGCTTGCTTTATTATTTTGGGTTGTTCAGTTTTTTTTAGATGTATTTCTAAAGTTTTCAAGCCAAGCTTTTGTCACTGTGAGGGAATACCTCAGGATTTTGGGTCTCATGGCATCTATAATTCTCATGATACACCTTGCAAGACTCCACATGGGAATGGTACAGTGGTAACAGAAATCATTTTGGTTCTAACATCAACACCCTTTATCTTTTCAGATCCCAGTGCTGGGGATTCTTAGAAGAAAAATCTTTTGGTGGGGACAGCAGATATCCTTAAATCAAGGTCTCCCCTTCTCCCTCACTGAACCAAAACAGTCAGTCACCACATACACTTCAAACTTTACTTGAGTAGCAGTTTCTTGAGGCATAAATGTGCAGGGGGTGTGGGACACCAAGGAAAGATCAAGCACATAAATATCAAGGAGACACTTGCCCTTATTAAGGTATTCAACTCTCTGAATCATTTTTGTCCCCCAGGATCTCTTCAAGTTTTTGCAGACAATACCACAGTCATGTGGTACATCAACAAGCAAGAGAGAAACCAGGTCATACCCTCTTTACAGACTACATGCTGTAGCTTGGGATATAGCTTTACAGCAAATTCTCACTCTACAGGCATCCTAAGTTCCACTAGAGTAAAACTGTGTGGTTGACAAGCTGAGCAGCACCAGGGTAGACCCTCATAAATGGAAAATAGATCAGGAGGTCTTCCAAGATTTGATCCATCTGTGGAACATTCTTCAAGTTGACTTCTTTCTCTCCTCTCTGAATATTCAACTGGAAAAAGTCTGTTGCATGGCTCCATTCAAGGAGGCATGAAATACAGATGTAGTTTCCTTTCTTTGGGCAGAAATGTTCTTGTATGCCTTTTCACCTTTTCCATTAATGTCCATGTACTTCTGAAGATTCAGAAGAAATCTCCCTAGATCATTGTGGGGCTCCATTCTGGCCCAGGCAATTATGGTTTTCTCTGTTTTGGAAATGACTGGGGCAATTAGCCCAAGCATCCTCACACACTAGATCTACTCACAGAACAGCAGGGGATTTTTATTACACCCCAATATCAATCATCTTCAATTAACTGTCTAGATGGCAGGGTTTTAATTCCTTTTAGGCAACTCTTTTTTCTGAGGAAGTTCAGCAGGTATTGATAAAGGCAAGAAAGCCTGCTACTAGAAAATCATATATTAGCAAATGGAAAAGATTCTCTAGTTTGTGCTAACAGCATAACCCGCACACTTTCAGAGCTATTTGTTGTCTGGGTTTACATTATTTGTGTGAGTTAGTATCATATGGCCTTTCTTATTCCTCTATCAAGGTTCATTTATTGGCCATTTCATAAAGTCTGCCCATTGATCCTCCACTTTTGATACAGTTTCATGTCAAAATGTTCTTGAAAGGGGTTTTGCCTAAGAGCTCTCCTAGAAAATTGGTAGTCCCTCCTTGGGATCTTAATTTTGTGTTAGAGAAGCTAACACTTGCTCAGTCTGAATAAGCTAATCCTGCTGACTTGAGGTTCTTGACATGAAAAACAGTTTTACTGATTACTCTGACCTCTACTATAATCGTATCCAAGTTGCAAGATCTTATGGTGATTCAACTCTATCTCATTTTCCACAGGGACAGGGCTTTTTTAATCCATCTTTTACACTTAAAGGGCTATCCAAGTTTACTTTAATCCATACTATTCATCTTTCCATTTTCTTTCCTGAAACTAAAAATGAGGGAAAAGGAAACTCCATACCTTGGAAGTACACAGACAACTTTGGTACTATCTTGACGGAACTAAATCTTTCAGATCTTTGAATCAATTTTCAATTCTTATGAAGATAAAAGAATGACCAACCTGTGTCGAAACAGACTATTTCCAAATGATTCCTCTGCTTAACAGGATCCCAATGAAGGCAGTCCCACAAAGACAGTTCGTAATGGCAGTGAGCACCAAAAACTGATCAGTCATCAACCGGATGATAGTAAAATAATTTATTGAGTCTTAAAACAAAACAGGTTGATTGAGCGCTTTCATTTCCACTCTTCCACTCAATCAACCTGTTTTGTTTTAAGACTCAATAAATTATTATACTATCATCCGGTCATTGACTGATCAGTTTTTGGTGCTCACTGACATTACGAACTGTCTTTGTGGGACTGCCTTCATTGGGATCCTGTTACGCGGAGGAATTTTGTGTTACTAGTTTTCTTTTTTCTCCGTTATCCATTTTGTGTGGTATTTCCAAATGATTGTATAAGGCTATTACCTTTTGTAATACTAACCATAACAAATCTAATCCAGGTAGGATCAAGACCCTCTCTATCAGGTCCTTAGCTTCATCTATGGCTTTTTGGAAAGTGTTGGATTCTAGAAGCACTTTAAAAGCTGCTAATTGGTCCTCTGTACATACATTTACAAAGCACTATAAGTTTGATTCCTTCTGTAGGTCTAGATTAACCTTCACTAGAACCATTCTCCATGGGCTTCTGGACCTTTCTCCTTCCCCCTTCCAAATATCATTAGCTATGATAATCTACTCACGTATCCAAGGCTACTGAAGCAGTGATTAATATGAAAAACATAGTACAGTTGTGTAAGTTGAACATACCATAATGATAGATGTTTGAATGACCACTGCTGTAGTAGCCAATCCCTCCTTTCATCACCTTATATTGTTGGTGTGTGTTTTTATGCCAGGGTGTAGACATTTTTTTTTCTATTCTTAGCATTGTCCTTTCAGAACTCAGCCTCCATCTCTCTCTCTGTCTCTCTGTCTCTCTGTCTCTCTCTCTCCCTTTCTCTCTGCTGGCAGAATAGTGATGAAGGGCTCTGTGCCTAAACATGTCTTTCTGTCAGCTCAGCTAAAGCTGCTTGACAGTTTGAGTGCATGGAGTGTGCCCTGAAGTTTTGGAAGCTGGACAGCCACTATATCATTCGCAGGATATAACTCTATAGCTAAGGCAGTGATCATTTCAACATCTACTGTTATGATAAGCTCAGCTTACACAACTGTACTTTTGTCTGAAGCCTCTAATGCTCATCCCATGATATCACTTTCCTGACACTGGAGAAAAGCAAGTAATTCTCCCATTTTTATACTCATTGTAGCACCCAACACGGTTGTCAATACATATCTCCTATTTCCTCTCAAGAGCCTCCACCCTGGTACTTTAAAATTATATAAGCCACAAAATTAATCAGCAATTATAGGAATTACATCCCAGCAGAAGGACTTTGTTCTTTGTCTTTCATCTTTTTTTGTTACATTAATGAAAGAGGACACTAAGTCTGGAGATCCAACACAGTTCAAAAGATGTTCTCTACTCTTTTATATTCAAAAGGACACGAGTCACACATTCCTCTAACCATGAGAACAACAGTCTGATTTTACATGAACAAGAAAGAAGGGAAATAATAAAAAAACTACATTATATTTATACTGTTCCCTTTAGCCTTGCATTACACCTGACTTCACAGAAGCAACCATGAAAAAAAGAAATCAGACACAGTATACCACATAAATGTTCTGAAGCCTTGGAGATAAACAGAAGCACATGTAGCAAGTGTGTTTGCAGAGAAAGAAATCCCCACATAATGTCCTTCAGCAGATATGGATGAGGCATTATCAATGCAAATGTAGACAATAAATAAGTAAACTTGCATTCAGGGATAAAGTCATGATTAAAGAGTGAGTTTGCAGAACTAGATTAGTCTAGCATAATAGAGAACCATAAAAATTGGATGTTGATTTTGAAAATTTCAATGCCAAGTAAGTAAGAAAGAGGTACAGAGAATGTTCAAATCTAAGGTCATGAAAGAATTTCAAGGTGAGTGTCTTAACTCCATTTTACTGTCCCCAAACCTGATGAGTATGTATACCATTTTGTAACTTAATTAGAGAAATAAATAGCATATCTAAATTTGATTTATAACCAGTGCTATGACTGATGGTCCCAAAAAGCCTTGGTTAGCATATCTACTTTTAGATTCCTATTGTGGAATGCAGTTCAGGTAACATGACTCTATATAGGTTCCCTAATGAAATGTCAACACTCGGAATGTGGAGTTATGAAAAGCCAAATAAAAGAGAAACCCTGGAGAAGAGTGAATCTCAAAAATCACTCTTCTCTTTAAAACTTGATTTTCCTGTGGGGAGTCAAGCCTGCGCCTGCACTTAACTTATATGAACTCTAAGACTGCAAGCAATACCTTGGAGAAAAGGGAATATTCCCAGAAATGGCATCTAAGACTTAATATATATATATATATAAGCCCAATCTTTTGGCCATTCCTTTTTTGCATTTTGGTACTCAGTGTAGGTTTTTCGGCATTTGAAGTGGTTATTCTGTATATAATCATTTCTAGGTTCAAAACAATTCCTGATCTTATAGTTTCTGTTATTTGTGTCTATCAGCTCATCCAAAAATGCCTTTACATTTTCTTATTGGTACTTTGTTAAAATATTACTTAGTGTTCCCTTCCAGTCTTACTGGAACATAATTTCTGGTTACAAGGCTTCTTATTTTAAACTAAATATTCCTTCTTTGCAGAAATTATGGATGTATACTTAGGCCACTGCTGCCCCCAGACAAAAATAAACACACTTTATACAAATGTGAGCAGATTTTATCAAAAGATAAACCATTTAGATTTATATCACACTTAAGTGTAACATAATGCAAATTGTCAAACAGCAAAAAGATTGTAACAGCAAAACATAAGTATAACAAATTCATGTTGTGGCACTTAAACAGCCACTCACTCATAGTAATAAAGTCCCAAAGCAACATTGGGAAAACTAGTCACTGTACTCCTCCTAATCCTCTGCCTGGAGCAGTATAAAGCATTATTCATCCTAACATTAGTCCAACCAGCCATCATAAAGAAGGAAACATCCCTTTAAATACCACCCAGGTCTCAATGCAACTAACTAAAGGGCCACATAACAATCTGAGCAGCAGGAAGGAAGGGTGGGTAAATTTCAACACACACTCACCAAAGAGAGAGGAGACCACTCTGTTCAGCCTCTAAATACTCACTCACCCTTTACCTAGTATCTAACTTTCTTTTCCTTCTAACCCTTAACTCTTGTTTGGGACATCCTCTTCCTACACTATTATTCATCTTCCTTTTCCTCCTCTGGCTAATTCATATACTTTAACAGATTTCCAGGCAGCCATACACTGGTAAACAGTCCTGCCTTTTAGAAACTGTTTCTCTGAATTACAGTATGTAGTGCTTAGCACAATGACTCCTGAAATCAAACATATTTCTTCATTTTTGGGACCAGTTGTAGACTATAGCTGTTCACCTCGAAAGAATCAGGAGGTATAACAACTGACAAGGACAACAGTGGGTAAAATGTAAACTTACTGATATGTGCTTTTCAATCCAGTTAAGTGAAGAACAACTTCTGTACCACGTGTCATGCACATCATACAAGGTAGCTAATCAGTATTAAAGCTATCAACCACATGTCTACATTAACAATTACAAAAGCTGTTTCCTTTTTTTTTTCTGTTTGATTCCTTGAGAGTTCACCAGAACATATTCCAGAGTACCACAATCATAAAACTCTTTAAAAAAAAAATCAGTGTAATTATGCACATTCACGGATTATTTTTTTGTGATGTATTGTGGGGCTTTTTTGGCAAATTATTTTGGTCAGCAACCACAATAGTTTCCCTTCACAATCATTTGGCTGAAATGCGCTAATACCAAATTGTAAAACAGAAAACAAAGAATACCTATGATTGAAATGTCGAATCTGCATATCAATATGCAAATTCAACCTCATTCAACATTACTAAAATGCAGTCCTACACTGCACCATACATAACTTGAAGATTTTGCATGGAAGGCAAGCCCCCCTGCACCCCCCCTTGGGGGGCTGCACCCCCACACCCCCTGCAAAATATATATTCTAACTCCGAGATTGCACTGCAGTAGGGAAAAGGGTACATTTCCTGATTCCCCACTGCACCACGATCTCTAGGTCAATGACCAAACTCATCTTTGAGAATGCACTTAGCATTCGTTTAAACAGAACTTGCACAGGGGAAGGATCAGCAACACGGGTCGGCCAAATGTCATTCAACAATCTGTGGTCACCCAAACTTTCCTCAGCAATTTGATAGTAAATCGATGCACCTATTTGCTCACAGATTTCACCAATTTTATTGCATTTTTCTTTTTTCTTTTTTAATTGTTCAGTTTTCTACACTTCTTTTTATTCCTTAATTTCTTAGTTGTCTGTCACAATCGTTTGTGTCTTTGGGTTATATGCTAGTTTTCTCTTAACAATGACCATTTTACATCTGAAATATTACTTTCTTTTATACTAAGAGAAAAAAATGTTGATTGCAGTCTTAATTTTCAAATACTTGCTATAGAGAGTTGTAATGGGCATTGAAAGCAGTAATGCATTTTTTACTACAGAGTGAAATGAGATAACATGTATACCAAATATCAATGTTTTAATATTAGGTAATTTAAAAACAATCATATACCACATCTGTTCGTGTCAGTCACATTTGTTAAGAATGTGTACCGAATACACACAACAGTAGAATGAATCCACTAAACTCATAAATTAAGAAGTTGTTAGCATAATTGTTGAAGAAAAAACCTGAAACATACAGCAATATTATTGAAAGTTTATAATGCATTATTGCAGCAGTATATTTAAAAAAATCCGCATTACTAGTTTTTTATATTTAATATCTTTTTATTAAGAAACTTTTTCTTCAGAAATACGCACCATCAAAAGAAGCATAATATTCTCTACATTTTTATTTAACAGAAACTTAAGGAAGCATAAAAAAGTAATAAACATAATGAGTAATAATAACACAGAAAGCAGCAGTAGTAGTGATGAACTGGTAAACAGTTTTATATTCCTGTGACATAGTTTACAACCAGATGGTGATCAAGCTTCTTAATGACCAAAATCCTATAATGCAACTTACAAATACTTATGTAGCCATCCCTTTCTTTCATTATTGAAGGTAGTGATTGATATGCTGAGTTTAATTAAGTGGAGGAGTTTCTTTTATAGGTGTGGGAATCTTTGATGTAAGAAATTGTTATGTTTTATGGCATGGATGACATTAATATTTACTGAGTCTGAGTGTTTTCTTTTGTTCATGTCATTATGGGAAATTCTAGGTATTGAATCCCAATAATTATATCTCTGTGAGGAATCTTTGTGCATTGTCCAGTCACTCCAGGTGGTGTGTAAGTAGGATACAGAGAAAGAGGCATTACTGTATAAACGTCATGATTACAGTTGTATACTGGGAGACATTACCATTGATGCATAGCTGTCAATGCCATGGATGATCTACTGAACATGTCCATACACTTTGCAGGTAATAGTGACTATATGAACTTCAACAGTAATGCCACAGTGTACAAGGCCTGCATGGCCTTTTATTATTTTCTCAACTTTCAGGCCATCATTTCTATATCGAGCTTGCAATATTCTTCTTACACCTGAAACTATTATTTTTGTGACTTTGAGATATTCAAGATAAAGGTAAAAAATAGCTTTATCAGCATAACAGAGCAAACAGATGTAGCTACCGTATGAGTATACAGATTTGGAGTAAATTACAGGCCACAGTACAGACAATTATTACATTCATTAATGTGTTGCATTAAAGGCCACTTGAGGAGAAGCAGAATCACTGAGGTTTTGGACAATGCTCCTAATTTTTTTTTCTTTTGAGTTAGAAGACACTGGAGTACGTTTTGATGCCTCATAACAAGCTGTCAAAATGGAGTGGCCACAGGACAGAACTTTGGTACAATCCCTTGGTAAAAGAGTATCTTAAAGAAAGGAGGGTGCCTATTCTTACCTGTTGTGTATACCCATTTAGTCAAATGAACTCAAGTTATTATGACTTCACTGGCATGTAAATCATGAGTTTATGTAAAAATCATTAATGGGGAATGTTGTCAAATGATTTAGCCAGGTCAAGGTCCTCTGCATAGGCAGTTAAACTCTCATCCAATGAATTATTCACTCTGTCAAAGAAATGTAAGAGAGTCATACAAAATCTCTCTTTGATAAAACTATACATGTTAGGTCTTAAATAAAGGAGTTTCCTCTGTCTGCTTGAATATATTCTATAATAATTCTCTCCACCGATTTGCAAAATATGATTATGAGACGGTTTGGTCTGTAGACATTGAAGTTTATGGAATGGCATACCTTGTGAGTTGGGACTGCACTAGACTGCTCCCAGATATTAAAGATATAGCAGGAGAATAATGTTCTCTTGAAGATGTATGCAAACAGATGGGTCTGTATTATAACATCGAAGTCTTGAAACTTCAAATGTTATGATATCAAACCCATTTGATCGAAAAACCATAAAATCGAACAGTCAGAATAGCAAATTTTTTCCCAGGGAAAAAATTTGCTGTTCGACAAACATACACACAAAACAAGCACACCAAAATAAATAATCCACACACATACACTTCACAAAACCCTACACTAAACATGCATACACTACTAGCTATCTACTTACCTTAACCCAACCCTAACCCTAAGGTCCATAACTACCGCACACTCACCTTACCCGCTCCCTAACCCTAAAGTCCCTATCGCACACTCACCTTACTCGCTCCCTAACCCTAAAGTCCCTATCGCACACTCACCTTACCCGCTCTCTAACCATAAGGTCCCTATCACACACTCACCTTCACTCGCACACTTACTTTAACCCAGTCTGTAACCTTCGTTCCACAGTCGAGGAAATAGCGAAGTTGCAGAAATGGCCCACCGAATACTTTCCCTCGGAAAGTATTCGATATTCTGCAGCTTCTCTATTTTCAGCGTTCAGTGCATAGGGTTCGATATTATAACAGTCAAAGTTTTAAGACTTCGATGTTATAATATAGACCCCAAACAGATATGCCAAGTAATTGTTGGTTGCATTAATTAGGCTTCCTGGTATCTCTGTTGTCCCATAGAAATGGAATTCTTGACTCTAACATTACTGAGTGCACACGTGACCTTTATAGATGTAATTTCTGTTATAAAATGTTACAGGGAGTAAAGGAGGATAAGAATCTCTACTGTGCCCTGAAATTTACTCCAAATCTGCATACTCATATGGTAGCTATGTCTGTTTGCTCTATTATGCTTCCACAGCTATTTTTTGCCAGCCTGTATTCTTCAGTCTTCAACTTAATTCTTCAGACATAGTGGTACAAAGAATTATTATTGCCAGCCATTTTGATGGCAAGTTTTACCTTCACTAAAGCCTTGCTTTTTTCTTTCTTTTTCAGCATGTTTTTAATGTAATGTCAGACTTGTCGTCTGGGCTAGATAAAATTTCAAGGTCTTTTATGCTCTTTTGTTTTAATAATGGTTTGCTTTTCTAACTCAAAGAGTTAATTTCATTCAAGATTTTTCTCTGCAGTTACACCTCAGGGGATGTTCACTGATACAGTTATTTAATTTGTTGCAGAGTGCCATGATTAATTCCCCAAAAGGTTAAGGAGGACTAACATATAGTCTGAGTTATTTGATACAATATTATTACTCAGAACACCACAGCTGCTCTATAAAAAAATCCCCAAATATAATATAATTATTTATATGACTTAGTCTGCATATATAAGGAGCAGCAGTTTCATCATAAAAAAGGGAAAGTAGTAAAATAGGCAGTTTAGCACACATGCAAGGATGTTTGTCAGGATGATATCAAGTATGAGTCTACAGTCCCCAATATGAGTTCTGCCATCTGTTCCAGTTTCTTAGTGTTTATGAATTTCTATAATTTTGTGCCTGATTATTGGCTGAGACACTGGTATTCCAGGTCTTCACAAGTGGGAAGCATCCATGTGCAAACAGTGGTCCTATATGGGTATGTAAATAAGTTCAGCAAAATGCAGATGTGATGACTACAGCAAAATGGAGCAACTTCTATGATCATCCCCACATTTTGTAAAAGGGTAAATTGAATAAATGTTGTCCTTTTGTAAGTGTGAATTAGTTTGCAGAATCATAAGTGATTTATGCAGTAGCATGTTGTGGGCAAGTGTGACTGAGCACAGTCACACTCGAGCATTTTAGAAAAGCTGTGGACTGCACAGCAGCTAAGAAATTATTTTTTTTTTAAGGAAAGGGTTATAACTTTTTCATAGAGGCATATCCTTTTATGGATAACCTGATGCCTTTATTAAAGAATATAAAGGGGGTGAAAGGACAGATTGAAAAAAAGGGAGACAAAACAAAGAGGTGAACATATTTGGGAAACATCATAAGAGCTTGAGCTGGAAGAGGAGGGAGAGGCTGGGCAGTATGTTTTTGTCAGGGGATAACCCCCCCCCCCATTTTTTCAATTTTTTTTTTATTACTAGGGTAGTGTGGGTGGAAAATAGGGAAGAGTGAAGGAGAAATGGTAAGGGAAGAAGGGGTGAGGAAGTACCAGCTGTAATCACAGTCCACAGAGCCTCAGACATGTCCATTGCCATATGGTGTTGCAGTGGAGGACCCTATTGTTGAGAGGAGTAGGGTCCTATGTTGGCACAGTGGTCAGCACCATAGAGTGTGTCTTCTACATTGCTGAAGATAAGCTTCAACTGGCTGAATTCTCTTGTCCAATACATCTACCAGTATGTGTTTTAACAAACTCTGGAGTCGCCTTTTGTGAGGCTTGCCAGACTGCCATGTGCCATAATGCCTGCAGGACCAGATCCTCCACTCCCAAAACTGTGAGAATGTCCCCAGATGGACAGATAGTGATCTGTCCCTAGCCTGGGAGGCACACACCTGATCTTCTGATGGTTTTGAACCTCCAAAAACAAACAAGGACCAAGAAACCAAGTAAATCCACAAATGAATGCCACAACCATCGAAAAAGGCTCTACATAAATTACCTTAATACCGTAAAATAAGCACTATCATCCTGTTACCTACAGGACTTCATCAGACAAAACTACAAGTTAAAAATCAGGCATTTAAAGAGTACTGCAAAAGTCCCATGTTTACCTAACTTTGGTGGTTTAAAGTGATATACTCATAATACAGAATTTTAATCTAAGAAAAGATAAAACACTAGTATACCCATTAAGTAAAATCATACATATTCTCAAAACTCATATAAAAAAGAATATATATCTATATATATATATATATATATATATTTATGTATCGATATATATATATATATATATATATATATATATATATATATATATATTATATATATTTATATATATGTGTGTGTGTGTGTGTGTGTGTGTATATATATATATATATATATATATATATATATATATATATATATATATATGAATTCACTTCATAATTTCGAAAGACTGATATCTCGAATTTCACTTTTTCGAGACCATGAAGTAGAATCTACACAACACCGAAAGACCAAAACCGCAAAGCCCAAAACTGCGAAATTTAAAACACCGAACACACAGCACACACACAAGACCACAGGCAGGATTCACAAAGGCTTGCACAGAGTGTAAGAGATGTGTAACACTCCATGCAAGCCTTGCGATCCAGGAAAAGCCCTAAACTCCGTGTAAGAGACCAGCTAAAATGTCTCTTACACGGACTGGGCGTGGATATGCTAAATACCTCACTTGCAGCCGAAAGGTATGCAAATGAGGTATATTAGCGATCCACGAAGCAGAAACCAGCCCGTGTAAGAGACGTTTTAGCTGCAGAAATGTACTCAGTTGACAACTGAGTACGTTTCTGCAAAAATCACAACGGAGCCATGTCAGCTCCAAATAAAGGGTGCATATGTGTCAGGCAGCATGCCAATGGCCAAATATGTGGTCATTGGCAAGGTAACCCGATGCAAAAATTATGTTTAAACGCAGCGCAGCCCCGCGCAAACGGGTTGCGCTGTATAAAACATAAAAATGAAGGTTATAAACCCACAAATGTGGGTTTTATGCAATACATGGAATGACAATGCAGGGACCAGCAGACCAAAAACAACATGGCCACTGTGTAGTGGTTGCTAAGGGGGGAAGCTGAGTCTAAGACATGTAACTAAGCATTAGTAGGCAATCTCATGTAAATGAGGGTTAGGATACTGAATCCCACAGTCACATAGCAAATGAGCACAGTCTGAGTAGTGTAAGAGATACATAAGGGGGAGGAATAGAGTAGGAGATAGGTGACATTACAGGGGGGAATGGTAGAAAGAAATGCAGTTCATTGGAGGTCAGTGTAACATGACAGATGACAGACACAGATCAGGGAAAGAGGAGTGCCACAAGATAAGCATGGGAAAGTCAAGAAATGGAAGGTGTACACTGTTACTTACACCGAAGTTTCTTGCTGGGCGTGCATGTGCACATGTGCTTCATGGCAAGCACACGTGCGCATGCACGTGCACACGTGCATGCGCACGTGTGCTTGCCATGAAGCGCGAGTAAGGCAGTGTGCGCACGTGTAAGGCAGACTGAGCATGTGGGAGTGTGTTGGCAGATGTTTAACACTGTTTGCGCTGGTGTATGCACGTTTTAACCCAAATAGGCAGATCCTGAACTGTGTAAGCATGTGTGCGCGCATGTAAGCCACTGTGAGTGTGTTTCTGCTGGTATGCATGCTGCTCCCCCCTGAGGAAACAGAAAGGAAAAAGGAAGCAACAGAATTAGTAGGAAGCTAGCAGGGAATACTGCTGGAGCTAGCAGGTGAAAACAATTAGAAGCAGGCAATTACACAGGCAGAATAGTAGCCCAGCCCAGCACTTAAAACTCTGCAAACAGCAGTGCAGGATGTTTCTCTCAAGAGACACTGCAAGACAGGAGTAAGCTATTAGAAGTGAAAACTGAAAAGTTGAACTCAGAGCAGAAATGTTAGGGGCTGCCATAGCTGTCATAATGAGACATAGGCGACTTGCTGAGGGTGGTGACAATGCAGATGGTGCCAGACAACCCACAGTGAGGAGACGGAGAAGAGTGTACAGGCCCAGGGTCACCTACCACGGGTTACATGAGCTGGAGATAGTAGAGCGGTATAGAGTGGACAGAGAGCTCCTGCAGCAAATAGTTGAGCTGTGCAGGCCACGCCTCACACACAGAACCAACAGAGGGGGACCCATCCCAGTGGAAACCAAGGTATGTGTTGGCCTAAGAATACTAGCAACAGGTACCTTCCAAAGACCAACTGGTGATATGATGGGGATATCACAGGCATCAGCCTCCAGGGTACTGCACCAGTTCCTGGATGCCATGTCAGCACATGTCGGTGATCATGTATATTTCCCCAATGCCTGTGAGGTATTGGCCAGCAATATGCATCTCTTCCAGCAAATAGCGGAATACCCTGAGGTAGTGGGTGCAATAGACTGCACGCACATACGCATCAAAGCACCAGCCAGTGAGCATGGTAGGGCCTACATTAACCGCAAGGGCTTCCCCTCCATCAACTGCCAGGTCATGTGTGATGCCCTGGGCATAATAATGAATGTGTGTGCTGGCTGCCCTGGGAGCTACCATGATTCCCACATCTGGCATTTGACGCAGCTGTACCAGACATTTGCCAATGGGGACATCCCACACGGACACCTAGTGGGGGATGCAGGTTATACACTGGAGCTGTGGCTGATGACACCCATCAGAAACGCACAAACTCCTGAACAGGAACGCCATAATGAGGCACATGCACAAACACGTAATGTAATAGAGCGTGTGTTTGGGCTGCTCAAGTCACGGTTCCGGTGTCTGGACACATCTTGTGGAGCCTTGCAGTACACACCAACTACATGTACCCAAATTGTCATGGTATGTGCTATGCTACATAATATGATCTTGCGAAAACAGCTGCAGCAGGACCAGCATAGGGCTGGGCCAAACAGCCCCCCACCATTGCCAAGGCCATCACAGGCAGAGCGTGACTCGGAGGAGGAACAATCTGAGCCTGCCCCAGTAGGCAGAAGGAGGCATGCCCAGTATGCCCTGGCCTTGGCAAAGAGGCAACGCATAGCACATACACTGGCTCAGTAGGAACCCTGGGAATGATACCCCCTCTGACTCACTCAAATAATAACAGGGATGCCTAAAATGACATGACCTGCTCACAAACATGTACAGGGAGTGTAATATGTGCATCCGACAGAGGCAGCCCTGCAGCACCACCTGAGGCATGAATGTCATGTGTTAAGTAATGCAACACCATCTACTATATGCACACCTGAGGACCCTGACTAACATCCACCCTCACCAAGTATGAAGCCACAAAATGATGATGGGATGATCAATTGCAATAACTGGCTGAAGTAATGCAGTTAGTCAAAGGGGAGCCAATGTGTTTCAGCCTGGGAAGACATGCGGAGCATGACATGATGCACCACCTGCTAGGGGTGGTGTGCACCTATCAGTCCAGGCCCCATGGATACTGGCAAAGGCTGTCAGTACCCACAGCATGCCCTGAATAGGTAAGTCTCAAAACACAAACCCACCTTCATAGGTACCACAAGGGATAGGAACCTAGATGTAATGCTACCCAATGCCAGCAGTCTAAACAGCAAGATGTGTGCAGTGCAAATGCACACAGTATGGAGAATGTTGATATCAGTCCTGTAATAGAAAACTGGGTCAAGGCTCACATCAGCACCCTAACACTACCAGGTTACACCTCATACTGTGCTGTACAGCCGCAAAACATGGAACAAGCTACAAAAGGAGGGTGACTAGCAATAAATGTCAAGGATAACCACACCCCCATGTTGGTACCACAACAAGAAGCAGCATGGATTAGCCATGGTCAAATACCAATGGCTAAAACCGCCTCCCAGTATATAGCCTGCTGCAGACTACTGTCCTAATACCAGGAACTGCACCTGGCCTATGTTGGAATACATGAATATATCAAGCCCCCAAACCACATTATATTGCTTGACTGAAAATACCCAGACATACACTGGGAGCATTATACTAGCACCAACACAGTAGGAGAAACGTTCCCAGAATCCATAAACCAAAATGCCCAGGAACAACGTACCACTCCCACAAGAGGGGTAAGCATACTGGATGTGATAATCAGCAACATGTGTACTGGATGGCAAGATGAGAAGTGTATCCCTCACTGGTAAGACCAGACCATAGAGTAATCACACTGGATATACACATCCTGACCACAGTCCCTGGCCAGAAAACCACAGTGAAAAACATGTGTAAAGCATAGGTTGCACCCCTCCAAACCGATGTGGAATCCACGAAAGGCCCTGTGCAAGTGCAGAATATGGGACACACTGCAGAACATGTTATACAGGCATTCCATGAACACAGCCAGGAATGCTTGGAGTATGCAATCACAAATAACAACAAGACACAATGTCATACACACAGGCATCTGGCATGCTGGACTCCAGCCATTACCAAACCATGCAAGAGAATGAGGAAGCTACTACATGATAGAGAAAACATAAAAAGGGAAGTAATCACTGATTAGTAGTATGGCAATAAAATATGTCAACACATACAATCCACTAAGGCCAGCCACAACAAGTAGAATCTGTGAATCCAGAGGCAATGTGACACCTGGCCCAAGTACACAGACAACCCACAACTCCCCCCAATAAATACAAATATATGTGAGAGATGCAACCATGTATCCAAACCGGAGGCTGAGCTCCCCCAACTCAGTACTGACAAAACTAGTCAGGAGGAGAAGGTAACCGCATACACCACAAACCCAGTCCCACATAGACCTATCACAACTGTAAATAAAACACATAAACACAGAAAAACATTCCCGGAGGCCCTAATTACAAACACACCACACCAACAGAAGCCTCCAAAGCAGATCCCAAGCAACCACAACCTCCAGACATAGCACATGCAACACATAGTACACAAAGCTGGTGTGCCAAACAGTCACATGCCAGAAGGAGAAACAACATGCCTGATACAGTTGTAATAGGTGTCTGTATAGGCAGACACACTGCTGTCCCACTCACCAGACTGAACAAGGGAAAGGGTACAGTAAGCTGCCTGTAGGCTGCCACAATATGCCACATAACACAAGTACGCAGGTCACCCCAAACAAGCAGAAATATGATGCACTCATTGTCCATGCTGGTGTGAATGACCTGAGATGTACCTCCCTGGACTACATGAAAAGAGACATGGATGAGCTCTCTGAGTATGTACCCCAGGCCGGTATTACACTGGCCGTTTGCAGCATCCAACCCTCACCAAGAATGATGCCACAGTACAAACACAGAATGATCAGCTTTAACAGGTGGCACAGTTACAGCTGTCAGTCCAAGAGCATCTAATGTCTGTCTGCTTGAGATGTCATGCATGACAAGCCATACTGCTGTTCCAGGGATGGCTTGCACCTCTTACCCCTGGGCATCTGGATACTGGATAAGGCCTTTGCCACCTCCATAGAGCCGTACTTAGGCAAGGCCAAGAAGACGAACCCACCACCCTAGAAAACATAAGTGGTAAGAAACATAAGGGTAATGCTGACCAATGCCAGATGTGTAAACTGCAATATGCATGCCCCTGAGGCACTTCCCAGTATGGAGAACATCGATGTCTGTGCAGTGACAGAAGCCTGCTGCAAGCCTACTGATAGCACACCAGCACTACCAGGTTATACCACATATCATGCGTTATGGCCCCAACACCTGGACCAAAACATCAAAGGAGGGGGAGTATCCATATGCAGCACAGACACCCATATGGCCAGGTAACTGACAATGCACGAAGCAGCGGAGACCACCCATGTGCACCTAAGTGTAGTCATAACTGCTGTATAGTCTGTAGCATGCGACAGACCACACTCTCACACACAAGAACCCCACCCAGACATCCTGAAGACACTGGACAGTATGAATGTCCCACCAAATACCAGACAAGGTACTCACAAATTACCACATAGGTGGTAAACCATTATGTATGCAAGGAGTAATCAGGGACCTAGGGACACAAGTCGACAGTAACCTGTCATGTGACACTCACAATGCCAATGTGGCTAGGAAGACTGTCGATATTGGACACCGTATCATGAAAGGATTCACATCTACATCAACAGAGGTCACTGTGCCCCTGTACTGTTCCCTTATCAGACCCATAATCTAGTAAAATGACTCATATGGGATGTACCGTACCTGACATCTGCAGCGGTTCGGAAGACCTCAAAGGTACCCCACCAAGAGGATAAAGTGTGTCAAATATATGTCATATGTTGCCTGGCTGTAGACACCCCAGCTGAATGCAGTCACAGACTGCCTACACAGAGGCATTGTATGTCTGTTGTACAAGGCCATGTCCAACACAGGAGTAATGGACATGCTCCACCACAGGAAATCAAAGCCACTGGAGCTGTGAGAGTGACAGATGTCAGCCTCAACACATAATGAAATTGGATGTGCTGGAGGGACAGATACATAACCCAGAGGCTCCCCACACCCAGAAACAGGATCCCAATCGATGTTAGGCAGAGCCCCTCACTGACACCCCTCAACAGGAATATTGCCAAGTGGATGGATGATCATACATGTACACTGGGGGTCTTCACTGTGTCACGTCCAGACAGAGGCACAGTAAAGAAAATCATAAATGGCCATAATAGTCACATAGCAAGGGGCAGCGAAAGACACACACACTCTGGCTTGGCTTACTAATGCCCTAGTGTGGATAGCCTAGTATGAACCCATGAACCTATGAAGATACAAATTGTACAGGACACTAAGGATAATCATAAGGCTTACTTAACTGATGGTAGGAACCATGTTGGGAATCCACAGATATGCTCTGAATCACACAGATATTACAAACAACATACCAAACACACACACATATTGCCAACATACAACCTGACAGGTGCAGTGCAAACACCCCCCCCCCCCAGAATGCAAAATATCTATCCCAGCAGACTGCTGGTCCCCTGACATTGCAGATGCTGAGGTAACAGCCATCATCTGCAAAGCAAAACACACAGCAGCAAAGGTATGTGATGGTGTCCTGGGCTGAGGCCAACATGGACTCCAAGAATAATGGAATGCCAAATCACACTACTGCCCAATGTCAGCCTTACCACAGGATATGTACCCAAAGAGCAGTGTACAACAACAGTGGTCCTTCACAACAAAGGTGTTGCCTGAATGGATACTGCAAACTACCACCCCAGGATCCTGACAAGCTTGGTCTGCACAGCTATGGAAAGGATCAGTATGTACCGCAGACATAAAGCTATCGTGGACCTACTGATACCGGACCCTACACAGTGTGGCTGTCGTAACTGCAGATCCTGCCCCTAAACATGTTTGACCCATTTGAAACAGTCATTATGGTCATTGATGAGGGCAATGTGGTCCACACAGTGTAGCTGGACCGTGCATATGCTTCCAGACAATACCCTACGAGTTCAGTATGGATATGTTCACCAGCTTAAATATATACCCCTATGTCAGTAGAGGGGTTGCAAACCAGACCAAGGACATAACTGACATGGTCAGACATGCTGCATCCATGTCAGACTACAAAGCAGATATGAGTGGCATCCCACAAGGCTTGGTCCTGGGACCCCCCCCCCCGTTCCGTATATATGTCCCATAGGTACAGTCCAACATGGAAGGACTGTGACTGAACATGTATGCAGAGGAGTACAAACAGCCCACCATATCTGACCTCCAGCTGACACAAGCAACCCACAAAAGGGCCACCTAGAAACAGACAACTGGAGCCATAGCCATGTCAGCAAGCTAATTGCAGAACTGTGTGTAGACAACCACCATGGATATACAGTAAGTGCCCACAAATTACCACACAGGTGTTAACCCATTACGTACCTAACATTTAATGAGAGACCTGGGGACACAAGGTGATAGATATCCTGCACTGGACAAACATGTGGCTGTAGTGTTCGCAGAAACATACCATATACCCACCCAATCATGAAGGTTGTCAGATGTAGATAAGGGGAGGTCACTGTGGCTCTGCAGTCATCCTTCATCAGCGTCACAATTGACTACAATATCCCCTGTGGGACATACCTCAGCAGACACCTCCATCAACTGTAAAGTCTACAACAGTACCCCACCAGGAGTAGCAAAGAGCATGAGCAGATGCCATGTGTTGCCTGAGTAAACAAACTGTAGCTCCACACACTGCCATACTGCCCAGCCAGAGGCAAGCTGTGCCTGATGTATGAAGCCATGTCCAAGCTGGAATCAATGAACATGCTGCACCTTGTACAATCTGAATGGCAGTGAGCTATGCACATGAGAGACCTAAACCCCAGCACTGACATACATAGGACAAGCTGTACAGAATGATCCATAACACAGAAGCCACCCCCACTCTTGAGTAAACTCCCAGTACAGGTTAGCCAGGGAGTCACCTATCGACACCCCTCAAGAGGAATCCTGATGAGTGGATGGGAGATGGTAGGTTAACCCTGGGTATCACTGTTATGTCAGAGGTAGACGGAGGCACAGTATACTAACCATGACATATGTCATGGCAAACTCCAGTTACATTGTGTGTCGAAGGACAAACACACCCTGTGACTAGCATCAGAAATGGCCTAGGGAACATCGCTAGTGTTTGCCAATGTCCACCTATGTTGTGGAATACACTACCAATGTTGGACAAGCCTGATGTAGGTAGTCCATATCTGAACATAATGCTACATGGTCATATGTGCACAACTGGCCCCTACACAGTCTGTTGTGCTCACTATGAAGATGTCAAGCAGTGATAGGACTAAAGCCCAGGATACTGTCCACCACAGTGAAAGTACTGAACCAGTATACTATACGGTACTACAGTGCTAGGTCATTATGAAAGGATGTTGACAACTGTATGCAAAGTATGCCATGCAATCCCTGCAGGCACAGTATAATCCCTGTTCTGGCAGACACAAAGCAGTAGGCCAGTTAGTACACAACATGACACCCAACACACAACCATAAACATGAGATATTGTTGAAGTTCACACACACACCCAAATATGTGGTGGACTTCAGAGTTCAACATATGGAAAGCTCACACTGGGCATGCTCGGACACTTTGATAAATGAGGCATATGTCAGACAACATGCCATGGAAAGGCTGAACTGGGCATGCTCACACACTTAGGCCATATCTCCGTTTAGCAGTTGGCCACACATATCTGGTATTTGTATGTGTCATTCCAGGAACCAACCACAACACAGCAATCTGCCCAGTGCACACAGTAAATGACTACAGAGACATAAGTGATATAGTGGATCGCCCTCATATTCAAACATCTTCCACAGATACACAAGTTGTTCATAGAAACAGGGAATGCTATGGCAATAAAGACCTGCAAGCAGTATAACAGCAAAACAAATATTGTGCATCTGACAATTGAACATATGGGTGTAGAGGTCAATACTAGGCTTGTTGCCCTAGGGAATGACAGCTTAGCCAGAGTGTGCTTGGCATCTGCATCCCCAGTACAGTAGGCTACTGTGCCACTGTAAAGTAGGTCACATAAGGCAACGTGTGAGGCTAGTGAGCTGTGCCTCTGTCAAGCAGGGGCACAGTGGAGATCCCAGGGTTTGAATGTGCTAAGCCACAGCCATGTTGTTGGTGTGTGCTGGAAGAGGGTTGCTGAGGACCTCTAACAGTAAGTGGCCGTCAATAACAGACTGAGGGGAGCCCTATCTGCATTGTCTGGACAATTCCACTGTCAACACTGTGTTGTGATGATTATGTGGGAATGAAGTGTCGTGCCAGAACTGTTCACAGATGTCCTCCCTCTGTGGGCTACAGCTCTGCAATGTATTAGCTCACTCTGTCTGTTGGACGGCTCATATATGGCTGGTGTACACCTGACAGGTGTCTTGTTGTGGAGCAGTCATGGGTATATGTGGGATAGCATGATCAATGCAAACCTTACACATGCTCATAGAATGCAATTGTCAAGGGTTATGCAGAGTGGCCAGTATAGTCCCCCAGCATGGGTCCTTTGAAGTCGTCCACCCCAGTCTTCACAAGTGTAGAGTCTGCTTGAGCTAAATACAGTTTGTGTGCAGTGACAACCTTGCCTGGGGGTGGGGATGGGATATGGATGTCCAGAGAAAGGTGGGTATGGTCAGATATCAACAATGGTGGTCTACCTCTGGTGTGGAACAGAGAGTACCCATGTTGCAGATGGACAGGTGCAATATGTATTCCCCCATGTGGCTGTGGTGTGTGGTTCTGCCATAGCACATGGACCCACAAATTGTAGTGGCTTTAGGGTAAAGTGGTAGAGGCCTGAGTAGTTCTCACACACAATATGCCTGTACCTGATGTTAACAACTGGAATGGTGTATGTGAACACCTGCATATCCTGGCACTGTTCCCAGGGAAGCAAAGTGTGTGTCCTGGATGTGGGAGTGGTGTTCTGGACTGGTTGTGTTGTGTGTTACAGGTCCTGTGGTCACGAAGCATGGTATAGAACATAACCTGCCAGTGCGATGTGCATATATGACCCTGACGTAGGTGGCTGCAAATGCATATATATGCTATCCCCCACCTGACAGGTAGTACTAGATGTACATACTTCTGTAGAAATAAAGATGTCAGCACCCTATAAATACTGCAGGTGCAGACCAGATGCCCTGTAATTCGGTTAGCGCGCTCTGCTAATGCGTCTCCCTCAAGTGTCATAATATAGATAGGTAGGAGTTCGAACCATGCAAATGCTCCGTGTGTGTGTGTGTGTGTGTGTGTGTGTGGGAGAGCGGGGTTGATGTGTGTGCAAGTCTGTGTGAGAGAGATGTCCCTTTTGGCAACTGTGAAAGCACTCTACAGGATGCACATTCCCCTCTCTAAGCACGGATGATGTCAGCACCCTATAAGTACAGCAGGAGAAGAAAAACCTCCCAGTAATTTGAATAGTGTGCTCCGCTAATGCGCCTGTCACGAGTGTCATAACATAGTTAGGTAGGGGTTTGAATCTTGCAACTGCCCAGAGTGTGTGTGGAGGGGGGTTAGTGTGTGTGCAAGTCTGTGTGAGGGAGATGTCCCTTTTGGCAACTGTGAAAGCACTCTACAGGATGCACATTCCCCTATCTAAGCACGGATGATGTCAGCACCCTATAAGTACAGCAGGAGAAGGGGAACTTCCCAGTAATTCGAATAGCGCACTCTGCTAATGCGTCTCTCTCAAGTCTCATAATATAGTTAGGTAGGAGTTTGAAACCTGTAAATGGCAAGTGTGTGTGTTTGGATGTGGGGAGTTTGTGTGTGTGCAATTCTGTATGAAAATCATGTGCATTTTTGCAATCAGGAGATCACACTACATGATGCACATTACCCTTTCCAAACACTGATGATGTCAGCACCCTATACATACAGCTGGAGAAAGGATACCTCCCAGTAATCCGAATAGCATACTCTGCTAAAGCGTCTCTCTCAAGTGTCATAACATAATTAGGTAGGGGTTTGAAACTTGCAAATGGCAAGTGTGTGTCTGTTTGGATGTGGGGAGTTTGTGTGTGTGCAATTCTGTATGAAAAACATGTTAGTTTTGGCAATCAGGATATCACACTACATGATGCACATTACCCTTTCCAAACACTGATGATGTCAGCACCCTATACATACAGCTGGAGAAGAGACACCTCCCAGTAATCCGAATAGCGCACTCTGTTAAAGCATATCTCTCAAGTGTCATAACATAGTTAAGTAGGGGTCTGAAACCTGCAAATGGCAAGTGTGTGTGTGTTTTGATGTGGGGAGTTTGTGTGTGTGCAATTCTGTATGAAAAACATGTTTGTGTTGGCAATCAGGAGATCACACTACATGATGCACATTACCCGTTCCAAACACTGATGATGTCAGCACCCTATAAGTACAGCCGGAGAAGAAAAACCTCCTAGTAATCCAAATAGTGTGCTTCGCTAATGCGTCTCTCTCACATGTGTGACATAGTTAGGTAGGGGTATGAATCCTGCAAATGGCAAGTGTGAATGTGTGTGTGTGTGGGGGGGGGGTAGTAGGGTGTGTGTAATTGCAAGTGTGAGAGAACAGATCGTTTTGGCAAATACTACAATACACCAGATGCTGCATATTCCCCCAGTAAACACAGGAGATGTCACCACACTATCAGCACAGCCAAACAGGGCTAGTTGGCCAGTAATGCCAATAGTGCGCTCCACTACTGAGTCTATTACCATTGTCAGAGTACAGATAGGTATGTTTTGGAAACCCACAACTGCCACACATTATGACCTTGTGTGGGTCTTTGTGCATAACAATGCATGCCATTGCCTAAACCAGCAATGGCAATGCACATATGATGTATGTGTGTGACACATACACATAAATACTTGTGACCTGCAGTAGTTACCATGTCTGACATGTGCCTCGAGTGGATAAATGGTATTTGCAATGCATAACAATATGACTGTGTCTTACTGTGCAGGGGCCGCACACGGTATGTGTCTATACAGTGTGTGTGTATATGGTAAAATACCTACAGCAGGGGATACACATCTGGTCTGGGCCATATAGTCTACATGTAGTTGATGTACAGGTGCTGCATGTTCCCACCTGTTGTGGGAGTGGTAACATGTTATTCCACTGCAATTCAGTGACCACATGCTGGGAACCTTTCAACTAGTGTGTTGTAGCTACAGTAATGCTCATGCACAATGTTTGGCTGGATGCAGTCCAGCCATATAAAGACAGTTCTTGAGACTGTCATATTGCCAGTGTTTTTATGGAGGATAGTTGGGTTTCCTGTGTATGGGAGGGTTGTGTGTGCCAGGCTATGAACCAGAAGGCAGTCCGACACACTGTTAGCTGCACATGAATAGGCCCTGATGCTTTGTGCTGTGCCAACAACCCGGAGGTGTGTGCATCTGTGGTGCCTTGGGATACCACCCTCCTGTCCATGTGTGTTACATGTGTAGGGGACGACAGGCATGGTATGAGGTATAACCTGGCAGTGATGGGTTGCACCTGTGAGCCATGACTCAGGACTCTGGTACTGCACAGACATTGCAGTTCACCATGCTGAGGACAGTGTCCAGTGCATGCATCTTGCGGTGTACACTGCTGGTGTTGTGTAGCATCACTGTTAGTGTCCTATCCTGTGTGATACCCACGGAGGTGGCTATGTAATCCGTGTCCTGCAGCATAAGGCACTATGTGTGTATCAAGGGGCTTCGCCAATATACATTGGCCCATGGGTGTCACGTGCAAGCTGCCCCTCGCAAATCATTGTGGCTTCCCTAGCATGTAAGCACACATTGACAGCCAGTGGATACCCTATGAATGACATTGGAGATTGAGCAGAATGTAGACATAGAACACCCTTCCTACATATAGTGGTAGCATACCTGGTGAGGGTATGATGGCAACCAAGATCAGGCTCATACTCGCCCGTGCCACATGCTGAGAGATCCCTTCTATGTTCCCTATCATGTAGTCCTGGGAGATATGTCTCATGTCATCCATAGTGGCATGGTCAATGACTGAGTCATATGTGTCCATGCCTCTGACTGACCTGTATGCATGTGTTTTGTGGTGGACCATAGTGCTCCACAGGCATATCACTATGACCTTCACCATGTACAGCCTGTTGAGCGGGACCCCACTGCAGCGGCCAAGAGAGGTACCTGACACATCTGTAGCAGGTGTGTTGTGTAGCCCTACAGGCTGTGAGTGTGTGGCACACGGGATGTGTGTGCCATGTGTGGCATGTGCTCTTTTCTGACGTATGCCTGTGTGCCGGCTGCGGAGGTATGTGATGCTCAGGCAGGATGCTATTCTGAGTCTCCAAGTATGCCCCAGTGTGTTCAGATTGCTGTCAGTGCGGGTCTATGTCTGACTGGTATTGTAGTCACTGTAGTATGTCATGCCACCTGACAGGGTATGGCATTACTGGGTTCAGTGTGCTCAGTCCCCAGATTGGCTATGTGGTGGCATCCCACACATGTGTTGTACGTTCCTGGCCAGGGGTGAGGGTTGACTGCATACATGTGGCAGCTGTGACATTGCCACATGACTCACATAAACCACAACTGGACCATAGAGGTGATTCACAGGTTACCTTTGCACATCCTACCATAGTAGTGTGATTGCCATGGTGATTACCAACACATAGAGCCAATGGGGAACAACATACTGAAGGTGTGTATGTGTGGGTGTACTGCTACTGATTTCATAGCACTGGCATATATGACTGCACACATGGATAAATGCCAGGTAAGACATGTGCAATGTGTCACAGGCAACGTACATGCGAACAGGACAGACAGTGACGTTCTGTCATGTGTAAACTTGACATATGTATCGTACGCTATGCAGATGTCACTAGGAGTCCACAGAAGCACTGTAACTCTGCATTGCAGGTGGAAGCAGTGTTCCAGGGAACATGCATGCAAACAAAGCTACAGTAAGCAAGGCTGGAAGTAGTCCATTGTACAACAAAGAAGGGGTAATGCTAACAGTAGGTAACAGTGCAAATATGTAGGCACTATCAACATGTACCCAGGAATGCACAGTGCAGATGTCCATGGTAGAACTGATATTATGTCATAGTTAATTGTAATTTGGATTACATTGGTACTGCACACATATCAAAACACACAAACATCCACATTGCATAGTCATTGTGGGCAACTTGCCACCATTACTGTACATGTACATCATTGCGTATCACTACTTGCATTAGCTTCCCCCCTGTGCTACCCATGTATGTGGCTATCTGTTGACATCCTTACCACCGGTATGCAATAATGTGCAGCTGTTACACTTTGGTACGTACTATGGGTGTAGATAACAATTCAGGATCTAGTTGACATCCTATAGCACACTGTACTGTTACAACATGA
>NC_056725.1:990647101-990669601 GCF_019279795.1 Protopterus annectens
TAAATGTTTCGAGCTGTCTTTTCATAGACTCTTTCTTTGAGCTGTCTTTCAGTCTTTCCTATGTAGAAAGCTGAACATAGTGTACACGAAGCTACGTACACTATGAGTTTAGAATTACAGCTCAATTTATGTCTAATTTCATATTTTCTGTTGTTAATAGTGATAAATTCCCCACTACACATATGCTTACACATGCTGCAATTTTCACAAATTTTCATGCCTTTCATTCTAGAAAAATTGTAAATAGTGTTACTTTCCAGAATATTTTTCAAATTGTGACCTCCTCTGTATACAATTCTAGGGTATTCAACAAGTTTACTAGAAATGCTCCTGTCTTGCTGAATCAGTGTCCAATTTTTAAATAACAGTTTCTTAATAATGTCACTGTCCATATTATAAGTTGTTATAAAACTACATCTAAAGTCATTAATAGGTTCTATTCTTCCTTCAAAATTATCTGTTTCGTCTAGTGGACACTCCTGATTTTCTACATGGCCTAAAGATGTATTATTATCAGCCTGTTGGTTAAGAATTGGAAGAATCATACCACTAGTTCTTTTATATCTAACTTCCTGGACTATCTCTTCTAAGAAGTCAAAGGGGTAACCTCTCTCACTAAAGAAACTCGTAAGTAGTTCACATTCGAGTTCAAAGTCTACAATACGGGTGGTCATTCGAGCAGCCCGTATTAATTGACCCTTTACTATAGCTTTCTTCTGTGAGGTAGGATGAAGGCTACTAAAATGCAAATAGGAATTGCAAAAAGTTTCTTTTCTATGTATTTTAGAAAAGAATAAATTGTTAGCATAATCCTTAGCCAAATTTACATCCAAGTAGTCTATAGATTGTTGTTGAAAATTGGATGTGAATTTAAAAAAGTCAGTAGTGTTGTTCAAAAATTTCAACAACTTTTCTGCTTTTTTCTGATCTCCTTTGAATAAAATGAAGATGTCGTCCAGGAAGCGGGTGTAATACTTGATGAAAGGCAACCATTCAATGTTGTTTAGGATGTATTGTTGTTCCCAGTATGCCATAACAGTATTTGCTAAACTGGCCCCAACAGGCAAACCCATAGCAACCCCACATTTTTGTAAATACAACTTGTTGTTGAAAGTAAAGAAATTGTTTGTCAGGATAATATCCAATAAAGTTGTTACTGTGAATATTTCATTTACTTGAGCCCCCTTCTTGACCAGAAATAAATTAACCCACTCTATTGCTTCTAAATGAGGGATTGACGTGTATAAGTCAATCACGTCAATGGTGACGAAGTTTAAATCTTCTCTATATATAGTGTTGTCAAGGTTCTTCAAAAAAGACCAAGAGTCTTTGCATATTTGAACTTCAGTCACCAGATATTTTTTCAGAATATTGTCAACTAATTTAGCTGAAGCGTAGGTAATAGAGTCCCTTCCATCTATTAATGGTCTAAGTGGGGGGTCTGAAATGTCTTTATGTATTCTTGGAGTTGCAAACATAATGGGAATCTTTGGCCAGTTAGTAGTAATATATTGATAACTATTTATGTCAATATATCCATCCATAAATAAGTCACTGTAATAGCCTTTAATAAGCCTATATGCGGTGTTTAATTCATTTATAGAAACTTCTTTGTATGTGTCATTAGCCAGTAGTTTTTCAACTCTGTCAACATAATCGAAATTATCAAATAAAGTAAGTCCCCCACCTTTATCTGGCTTAATAGCCCTAATGTTCAGTGTTTTAAAGGTAGATAAAGCTGCATTTTCTTCCTTACTAAGGTTTCTTCTTTTCTTATAATTTTGATAAATTCTATTATGTGAACTGTCTTTAATACTGCGTAAGTCAAGTTCCATAACTTGTTCAAATATGGACAAAGTTGGATGTAAAGTAGGATTGTACTCGCTAACTACTTTAAGTGGCTGACTAAGTGTTGGTGAATCCCCTAAGAGAATACTGAGGTTAAGCTTTCTTACAAACAATTTGATATCCTTAATACTTTGTGCTAAATCCATGTGATTGCCAGGTACAAAAGTTTGTCCTTTGGCAAAAAGGTCAACAAGGGTAGGACCAATATCAATACATGAAAAATTATACACCACAAAGTCTCCTGTATTGTTATATATAACCTCAGGTTTTTTTGGTTCTTGCTCTATCTCTTCGGTTTGTTGTGTAGGCCATATTGTTTTTTTTGTGATTGTTGATGTATATTTTGTTGATTGTTTTGATTGTGGTTATTTACAAAATGTCTCTTAGGGATGGCACCTAGGTTCTGATTATCATAATCATTTCCTTGGGCTGAACTATATGTTGGTTGACCACCCTGTTGGTTTCGATATGAAGTAGGCTGTCGTCCATTCCTTAAGCGGCCGGCCCATGTATTATTGTTCCTGTTGTTTTGTCTATTCGTCGTATTTGATGTTTCAAAATTTAAACTGGTGTCCTGTTCGTCAATAAAAGATTCCAACATTTCGATGTCATTCATTTTGGTGTCAATATAGGTGTTTTGAGAGCCTGGTGGCTTAGGGTATGCCTTTCTGTTGTCATAGGCAAGTCTGTCTCTATTTATTTTTTTAATTTTAATGAGTTTCGACTTAACAAAAAGTTGGTCAATAGAACTGAACATTCTTTCATAGTCAAATCTGTATCTAGTGAAGTCTGTGTGGTTAGTGATACAGTTGTTCAGTCCATCGACTTCTTTAGAAATTTCAGTTATTTGTAGTCTGTAATGTTTGGTCATGCACTCCATAAGTGCAAAACCCTGCTCATTAAATAAGTTAATAAGTTCTAAGTGGAATGGTGAATTTGTCACAAGTCCGGTCGGGTACACATGGTGTCTAAGCCCTTTAGGTACTAATCGCAATCTACAGCATTCTTGGAAGTAATTGACTTCCAGCTGTAGTTTTTTAATTTTCAAAAGTTTAGCATCAATAAGCTTCAAGTTGTTTAAAAGTTCTTTTTCACTCACCTCTTGAATGTCAGCGTTGGGAGCCGGTTGCTCCGTCTCAGTTTGTTGATTAAAAATAAGATTGTTAGTGTTGAAAATCCAATCTTTGAAAATGGGAGCTCCAATAAACTCCCCAACGCCGTTCGTGATAGTCCGTTCGCTTGGAACTATGTCGGAGGTTGGGTTTAAACAACCGTTGTTGTTCGAACTAGACTGGTTGTTCTGGTTGCAAAGCGGCAAGTTGTTTGTGCTCAATTCAAAAGGTTGCGTGTTAGTCCTAGTAGCTGGCGGAAAATTTGAATCACTGGTGGCATCTAAAACAGCGGTAGCTGGTGGTGTACGTTGTCCGGGAGGAATAGAGGCTGACAGATTGCCGGTATCTGGAATATAAGAATTAGCAAACTCGGCTGCACCTAGTTGAGAATCCAGACGTGAGGAAAGTCTATCTACCCTTTCCGTAAGTGCTAAAATTAAAGCCATGAGGTTCACATCATCGTCACTTGAAGGTTTTTTCCTTAAAATGTTTTGTGAAGAAGGAATAACTTCTTCGTCTTCGCTGTGGTCATTGGATGCCATGACGAAACAAGAGACAAACTGGGTACAAGGAACAAACTAAGTTCAAAAAAAGAGAATCCAATGTATCACGGAAGACTAAAACAAAGACAGTTTATTAGAGTAAACGTAAAGCGCTTTTCGTCGCTCAAAATTTGAGCAACTTCTTCAGACATTTTAAATTAATTCAATTAACTATTTATATATACACTCACGTCACTGTACTTGATTGCTAGTTAACAATTTAAAACAACAGTGCAATAAGATTTAATTTCAAAGACATACATTCACAACTCAAAGCAGCCACACTATATATTTAGTATTACTTCTATATAAATGTACTATTGAACACTAGGTGTTACTGAGTTTATTCTAAATATTCCCAAAAGAAATAAAAGAAACTTATAAGCCAATAAATAAACTACTAATGGTAAAAAGAACTGTGTATATTGTGTATATGTATGAATATATCAAATAATTATTATTGTAAAGTATGATACATAATAAACATGAAATATGTCAAAAAAGTTTTTTAAAAATAATTTTAAACTATGTTTTATATGTGTATTTTGTTATATTGTTTTATCATATTTCTCAAAATAATATGTAAAATGTATGATGCACTCATTAAAAGACTCTGTAGATAGTCAATAGATACATAATCCAATTTTAAATATAAGTGATTAATACAAAATACCAAGTCAAAACATGATATTAATAATGATAAAGTAGACAAACATAGAACACATATATAAATAAATATATTAATATGTTTTATAATAATCATTTACTAATGAAAAAGAGCTTGTATACCATTGATATATTGGAAAATTAAAAATTAAACCTAAAAGTCTAAAAGGTAGCTATTATTTGTATTAATTTCATTTTATATTGTTAATTTTATTAGTGTTACCTATTCAGGCTCCTTAATTTTAGTAAGCAACTAATGTTGCAGTGGTCATTTAAGCCCGGATAAGCAAAAGCATTCGTACGCCATTGCCAAGTTAATTCTCGCTCCTCTAAAAGTAAATTGTATGGTCCACCTCTCAAATTTGTCTGGATTTGATCCAGTGCCATAAACTTAAAACTATGGCCCATGTTACTTGAAATATGTTTAAACAGAGCATTTTCAGCTTTTTTGTTTTGTATAGCATATGTGTGTTCATAGACTCTTTCTTTGAGCTGTCTTTCAGTCTTTCCTATGTAGAAAGCTGAACATAGTGTACACGAAGCTACGTACACTATGAGTTTAGAATTACAGCTCAATTTATGTCTAATTTCATATTTTCTGTTGTTAATAGTGATAAATTCCCCACTACACATATGCTTACACATGCTGCAATTTTCACAAATTTTCATGCCTTTCATTCTAGAAAAATTGTAAATAGTGTTACTTTCCAGAATATTTTTCAAATTGTGACCTCTTCTGTATACAATTCTAGGGTATTCAACAAGTTTACTAGAAATGCTCCTGTCTTGCTGAATCAGTGTCCAATTTTTAAATAACAGTTTCTTAATAATGTCACTGTCCATATTATAAGTTGTTATAAAACTACATCTAAAGTCATTAATAGGTTCTATTCTTCCTTCAAAATTATCTGTTTCGTCTAGTGGACACTCCTGATTTTCTACATGGCCTAAAGATGTATTATTATCAGCCTGTTGGTTAAGAATTGGAAGAATCATACCACTAGTTCTTTTATATCTAACTTCCTGGACTATCTCTTCTAAGAAGTCAAAGGGGTAACCTCTCTCACTAAAGAAACTCGTAAGTAGTTCACATTCGAGTTCAAAGTCTACAATACGGGTGGTCAATCGAGCACACACCTCACCTGGCACTTGCAACAGCTAGGGGGACCCCATGAGTACATCTCCAGGTGGATCAAGGCTCTGCAACAACTGTCATATGCTGCCAGACTAACGTAACTCATGCTCTATTCCATAGCATACTGCCTACGTAGGGGTGATCTGTGCCTGATGTAGTAGGCCAAGTCCAATCTGGTAGTGATGGACATGTTCCACCTCATACAATCCAAATCCATCAGAAGCACGACAGCTATGGATTTAAACCTCAGCACACATATGAATAGGACATACTGCAGGGATAGATCCATCACTAAGAGGCTTCCCCTACTGTGGAACAGGATCCCAGTTCATGTTACGCGGAGACCCTCACTGACACTCTTCATGTCCATTCTTGACAAGTGGATGGGAGATCATAGGTTTACAGCAGGGGTCTTCTCTGTGTCACTACTAGACAGAGGTACAGTACACCAATGCTATTATGTAGGTGGGTCTTCACTCTGTCACTACTATACAGAGGCGCATGTTTCTAAATCTATTCTATACACTGTCTGCAGATAGCCTAGTACTATACTATGCCACTGTGAAACTATATCTGTCTATGTATTTCTACATCCCTCTCTAGCTATGTATACACATATGCATATTATATATATATATATATATATATATATATATACACATACATATCTCGATATACATACGTATACACATGTTTTATATATATATATATATATATATATATATATATATATATATATATACATACATACTCCTTTTTAGGTCCACATATGTATACACACAGTAACGTACTGCTGAACACCCATTACTGTACCACCTACTTGTACATTGCACTACAACCTACATTGCTATGTGCACATAGCTACCATCGCATACATATGTATGTGGAGCCTTCAGTGACAGTTTCAGTATGTCCCCGTCCCTATGCACATCCTCATATACATAGATACAGACCAATAACACATCCGGAGGGTTCACAGTATGTAGAGTATTATAGTAGTACTTTACATTACCTATGTTTGTTGCAGATGTTTGTGTAGGCTTGCAGTTGCTTGGCCTGCTGTCTGCCTCTTTGCCTTGATGTTTCCGGTTTGTTATTTCTTTCTCTTTCTTTCTTTCTGTCTTTCTTTCTTTCTTTCTTTCATTTTTTTTTTTTTGGTTTTCTCTCTCTTTCTCCCTCTCTCTCTCTACCTCCAGCGGGTGCAATGACAGTATTGCATGTGTGGACTGGGAGTACAGGATGCTTTTGTAGGTATCTGCACATGTCCATGTGATGGCCTCTGCACCAGTTGTTAGCCAGCATTTACTAATTGCATGCAGCCTGTTGTGTAGTGATTGCAGTTCTCACTTTGATTACAGGCCTGTGCTATAAAAAGGTCTGTTAGGTAGCCGCAGCCCTTTCACATTATCAGGGTGGGGACCATGCTGGTTTGCTGTGGACACTGTTCTGTGAGTGTAAGGGTTGGTATGTCTCTCATATTTCAGGCTGTGTTGTAGACACTGCAATGCATGTTGTTCTGTAAGCTACTGTTAGTACATTTGGCAGGGTGTCAGTGGGGCACAGTTGACATTTGTTTTCACATCAGGGACATCCCTGTAACTCAGTCACAGTTGCTATGTCTGAACTCTTAACTATTCAACTATGGCTGTGTTTATCCTGCTCTGAGTATGTGTGTGGCTTGCCAGATGCTACTGTGACATTATTACCTAGTAGCTACCAACTAGCATGACTGTTTCTCAGCACACAGTACTATTTTACAAATCCACTAGATTTGACAGTAAATATACATGACATGCTTTGTGTACTGGACTTCTATATTCCCTTTAAATTAATTCCTACTATTTTATGATATATTTCTTTCAGCACAATGTTCTTGTATAGCACTCATGGCTTAGTGGTAAGTCATGCAGACTAGTGTTTCCTGGGTTCGAGACTAAGGGAGGTATTTTATTTTGCTGCTGAGAAAACTACAGGCCTTGTCATTCAGAGTGACTAAGGCACTTTTAAGCAGTTGTAAGCAGGTTAGCACTGGTTTGCGTGGAGGTCACGCATGCGCACTGCTGCTTAGCTTCGCGCACACCCGCTTACTACTGCTTAAAAGTGCTTACTCTCGCGCACACCCACGCTATTTTCTTTGAAAGAAAAGAAAATGGGGAGATAGGAAAGTGGTGAAAAGGGGTCACAAAGAGGGTAGGACAGTAGGGAAACAAGCTCGGGTTTTGCAGGAGGGATGTAGGTAAGGCCCATAGCTGCCCATTTCTTCGTCAGCAACAGCTGTGCATATGTTTGCAATTTGGTGTGACATTTGAAACCTTCCACCCCTGAGAGAGGTGTAAGGACAACAATAATACTTGTTGTACAGCCAATTGTAATTGACAGTTTCCATGTCCAGCAGACATGTGTGCAAAATGGGCAGCTATGTATGGGGCGTAATTTTTTTCTGGGTACAGAGTGCCCTTTTTTTTTTTTTCAGGTGAGAGTGGTATGTCAGGTACAGGAAGTCAGTATAGCTGGGGAGGTAGGTTGGGTAGGTTAACAGACAAGACAAACAAGACACATACAGGGGCGGTGTATGACATGTGGGGGGGGTTACACAATTGATGGGGACGGATGTTTGGATATCTCGAGCCCATGAGCCCACAGATGGCAACAGTGGAACTGAGATCCCCACCCATGGGCAGTTGCCACTGTGCCTTCACTGGCCAGGACGGGGCTGTGCTGGGGGCTATGTAGGACGGGCAGCAGGCATGCCCGTGAGTTGTGCCACCCATGCCTCAAGCTGGCGTAGGGGCCCAAGCACTGCATGCCGGATCTCCCTACGCACCACAGTCTGGACACTAAGGAGGGTGAGTGGATGTTCTCCTCTGGCCACGCTTGCAGAGGGGGGACGAGCCCCATCCCCTGCAGTGCTTCCACCTGCAGGTGGCACAGGGCCACTGGAGGAGGGTCCGGCCTGGGCACTACTGCCAGGTGCACTCACCAGCTGAGGTGGGAGAGGTGGGTCTGCTGGAACCCACCTTCCCTGTCGTCCTATGTTTTGCATTATGTTATGACTGTTTGGGTTAGTAACGTACAATACCATTCACAATTAGTTGTAACAGTATGCATTAGTATTCCCATTAATCAAACACCCATATATTCAAGCCATTGAACAGCAAGCATAACACATGCATAATTTGAACAGCAATACACAATCCAACAGCATGCAGGGTTGATTGATGGCAACAGGCCATCAGCTTTGGATGTATGAACAGGGCAGATGCATCAACGTACATGCAAATATGTATGAACCAACAGGACAAATGTCCAGGGGTGTTAATTGTGATTGCACATACCAATTTCACGTGGAATGGATTATATGTGGTTATAGGGTAGGGTGAAGAAATATTTAATTAACACCTTCAAATACCAATACATATGCTGTACATTTCTACTAGCTGCAGATATATACACACTACAGTTCTGCCTACAGTTTCCTATGTGATAACTACTTCAGGTTGGTGATAGGAATGTTACAGCTACATCAATATACATTTAATTTTTATTCATACACATTCATATCTGGCTCTGTTCAGCTACATCATCCTGCTACATTTGCTTTATATAGCTATAGACAACTGTGGATGTTTGGTATTTCAGACAACCATACTATCTGCATATTGCAGACTGAGAGCAACATATCCAGATTTTGGGACACACATTCCAGCTGCAGTACTGTTTTCAACACATGTTGCTGTTTGGTTCTGCCTGTCACATTCATTTAATTCTGTACTGACTGCAGTATACTTTATTCAGGAGTTATTACTACTTTATTGGTGGATTCATACCTCTTTCTCACACTCTCTCACTTGTTTTATTTTTACAATTCAGGATGGTACTTAATTCTAGGCTTTATTGACATGTTTTACCTGTAGTAATAACAATCCTTTCCAACAGTCTCACTTATGTCATGTTTCTGAATTTCAACAGGGATATATTTCACACATGTGTTTTACTCAGCTTCTGCAGCTGTACTTTTCAGCCTGCTGCAGGTTATGTACTATTATATTACAGGTGGGACATCTTTATTTCAGACTTGTTTCATTTTTATGTTTGGATTACAGGCTGCATCACACTTTTATAATCAAGCAATACTTGCAAACCCTCTTACACTGTTACTTGCACATTTTATTAATTAGTGACTACACTGCACTCTTTTGCTAACTGTCATACTTATATATTTATTTACAGTTACAGGGAGTGAATTACTGACCTGCCTGGTGGAGCAACCGCACCAGCCTATCGCCATAGGCTCGACGGTTCACAGAACGGACACCTGCAGCTGTAATATAAATAAATTAATATTGGAATACACATTTGCGTAATATCAGCTAGGTTAATTTCTTACATAAATAATTACATGTAACTTACTCAGTAGTGGGGTGTTGGGCATTTGCCGGGCCTCCTGGATCCAACGGTTCAGTTGGCCCTGCTTCCGTCTCTTCAGGTCTGCATGGTGGTGACACTCCTGCTTACCAGTCCTTGGTATTCTTGTGGCACTGGTGAGATCATGTGCTAACCGGTCCCACGCCTCAGCCCTATATGCTCCCCACAGGACCTGGCCCTGCATGAGTTGGGCCTCATGATTATGGACGAGGAGCCAAACCATATATTTGGACTCCTCAATGCCCCACCTCTGTGCTCGGAAGCAACTACCCTCTCCTACACCTGACATCCTGGCTGCAAGTCAGTTCTTACAATTGGTTATGCTGTGTATTCCCGCCTATGGGGCTTATATATGCCGTTTTTCCCGCACTTATCTGTGATTGGCCATTTTGGAATTGTATCAGCTTCACAAAACCTGCTTTGTCATGCTCCTCTTTCTATTCATTCCTATATATATGCCATTACTGCATTTCTAAGTGCAACTGTCATGGCTTAGTGGTTCAGTACTTTGACTATGGTGCATGGTATCCTGGGTTCGAACCTGGCCATTGCTTTTTATATTTTATGACTGTCTACACAGGTTAGGAGATGTGTCTGTGTAAAGGCAGTTTTAATACAGCTTGTTCAACGTTGCCCGTCAGTTAGCTTGTTGGCACGGTGCGCAGCTCCGCGCAAATGGATCACTCTGGTTTACGCGTGGTTTGGCTGTCAGCACGCATATTACGCTCAACTCAGCTATGGGCACACAGTTTCAGCATGTTAAAACACTGCTCAACCCCGGGCACTGATTTTACACCTATTAAACCACTGCTCACCTACGGGCACTCATTTTACACCTGTTGTAACACTGCTCACCTACGGGCACTCATTTTAAACCTGTTGTAACACTGCTCACCTACGGGCACTTATTTTAAACCTGTTAAAACACTGCTCACCTACAGGCAGATATACTCAACTTGTTAGACTGTAGCTCAGCTATAGGCACATCTGACATTTTTTTTATTTTTATTATCTCACATTTCTTCAAAATACATGGCCCATTTCATTACATTTTACATAAAATATAATTTTATATATGTACATACATGTCAGGGAATTGTTTCATGCTTATTTCACTAAAAATAAAAATTGATGTTGTGGGGGCTCGAACCATGACTGCCTCCTCTTCAGCCAACATCTCTACCACTACGCTATTGCTTTTTGGCTTACTTTGCATATTTAGTTCTTATATGCTTTTCCACTGACTGCTAACTGTTGCTAAGCGCCGGGCACACCCGCGCAAACGAGCGCACTCACGGGCAAACATCTTTACAACTTATAAAAATAAATATAAGATGTTCATTTATACATTTTATGTTCATAGTCTGTGGGGACATGTGTTGTGTTGTGTTTATTCACATTTCCACGGACTCTGTCGTGGGCGTTTACTTTCGGGACTTTTACTCTTCTGGGGGCGTGTCCGTTTGCAGGGCTCACCCTACGGACACGCCCCCTACTGTCTTACATGGACTGTGTTAGCCTTAGGTGTGATTCAGCATGCCCTCATGAATATGCATGACATGCTGATGTCACACCATTTAACTGCAGCCTCCATGTAAGCCTTGTAACTCTTACACGGAGGCTTCGTGAATCCTGCCCCAATTCTTTTTTAAAAATCTTTTCACAATGTTACTTTCACTATTAAATGTAGTGATGAAAGAATTGTGACATATTGTAGGAGTACTAATGTCTTGCCTCATAAAATTTACTGGGGACAAGTGGTGGCTCTCATTTTTGGAGCTAGAATGGTTACAAAGTGATTATTATCTCTCTTATTAATTACTTCAAATATCAGGTTGTTAACCGTTGATTCAGGGTAGCTTCTCTTTAAAACATTGTTTTTATGAGGTTGCACTCTTCAATAAAGAAATTATGCCTGCTAACCATTCTTGCCCTCACTAACTGCCCCTTTAATACTGCTCTTTTTTCCCTTCATATATTATAAAATTAGCCTTTAATACCATTTCAAGCAGTTGTTCATATAATTCATATAAAGTTACTTTTTCATTTTGCACCTGCTTTTTTCTAAGAATTCAATAAACCAGTCCAGGCCTATGTCATGGGGGATGACACCTAATAAGTTGTTAACATCCACTGTGATAAGGATATCTATTTCTTTGAACTCCAACTGATTTATCTTACTGAGAAAATCCCATGAATCCTTACACAGTTGTACTTCATCCTTGATGAGTCCCTTTAGTTTCTCATCCAAATATTTTGCACATGCATGTGTAATGGATCCACTTGCATCCACTCTTGGACATAAGGGAGGATTACCAAGTTGTTTATGTACCTTAGGAACTCCTAAGATGGTAGGTATTGTAAGAGTTAACATGTTAAGATAATTACTCTACTCTATAGTAATCATATCCTCTATAAACAAGTAATTCAGTTGTATTTGAATTCTATTGTAAGCCCCATTAATTTCATTAATGGATACAGACTCAGATGTATCCATGCATAAAATACCATAAAATATTACAATAATCAGTGTTTTTGTTATTTGCTAAACCATGCCTATTATCCGGTTTCTTTAGTCTTATGCCTATCATCCTTAAACTTTCTAAGAGCTTCTTCTCCTCTTTGGTGATATTTTCTTTACAAATAATATCATGATTACCCAGATTATTTCTTAAATCTATTTCACAGAGTATCTCATAGAGTTCTATCACTGAACATAGAATGGGTGGGGAGGGGTTGAAAGTACTAGATACCCATAGAGTGGAGAAAACAGAAGTCACTTCATTAAACATTGTACTGGAATTCTGTTTTCTAGTGTATTGCTTTGGGTCAACAAGGACCTTAGCCAAAATATAAAAGGTGGGGGAGTATCCATATTCATCAAGGATACCCACACCTCCAGGTTAGTGGCACAGCATGATGCTTTAGAGATCATCCACATGCAACTAACAATGGGTAAAACTGCTATTCAAATTATAGCTTGCTACAGATCACCCAACATGTCCCAGGACCCCCTCGCCGCATTTCTGGAAACACTGGGAAACATAAAGGTCCTACCAAACACCCTGATATTGGGTGATTTCAATTAGCCAAATATTAACTGGGAGAACTACTAAAGTACTAACTCCCTTGCCCAACATTTCCTAGAATTTATAAACTCAAATGCCCTGGATCATCTAGACAACACCCCCACCAGAGGTGACAACATATTGGACCTGGTCATCACCAACATGGGCGACCGGTGTTCCACACCGGAGGTCAACCCCTTGCTGGTTAGATCTGACCATAAACTAATCACTCTGGATATCCACATTCCACCACCATCCCCGGTCAAAGAAACACTGTGAAAAACTTTTCAAAAGCAAACTTGATGTTATTTAAAACCAAGGTGGGAAGTTTCAAAGCCTCCATGCTAAAGGATAATGCTGTCGAAGCTACAAAATCCTTTACTAATGCACTCTGTGGGCACCTACAAGAATGCATGGATCATGCTATCCCAAACAAAACCAAGACTCACTCCTGCAAGAAAAGGAAACCAGTCTGATGGACCCCTGCCATAAACAACCTATACAATAGAAGGAGGAAACTAGTACAGAAAAGAGTAAAATCCCAAGAAGGGAAGACATCCTTGATCAGTATCAGCAAGAAACTATATTCCCTCATAAAATCATCCAAGGCTAGCTTCGAAAGAAAAATTGCCATGGACTCCAAAGATAACCACAAGGCATTCTTTAGCTATGTCAAGAATCTAAATGGCAATTCTCAGATCTGCTTGGAGTTAGTGCAGAATGGCAGAAAATACACTGAACTGACTGATATAGCCAACATCCTGGCAGACAGGTTCAGTGCAAATGTCACCCCCCTCTCACCCCACAAATGGGCCCATAACTATACCAGAAGAATGTAGTGCCCCTGAAATCACAGACACTCAGGTTAAAACAGCATAAATGGTACAGGACGGTGTCCCAGGGTGTGTTCTACATGAGCTCAAAGATGAACTAACCCCTCACCTAAACACACTGTTTAAACTGAGCCTCTCCACAGGCTACATGCCCACAGAGTGGTGCACAGCAATGGTTATTCCGCTCCACAAAGGTGGAGCCACAACGGACCCCAGGAACTATCGCCCTATAAGCCTGACTAGCTTGGTCTGCAAAGCTATGGAGCACATCATCATGGATCTCATTAACCGAGACATTGGGAACCTCCAAACCCTGGACCCTACTCAGTTCGGCTTTGTTAAGGGCAGATCATTTTTCCTAAACCTGGTGGACTTCTTTGAGACAGTTAACAAGGCTATAAACGAGGGAAAGGTGGTCCACACAGCCTACCTAGAACTCGCAAAGGCCTTTGACACCATTCCCCACTCAGGTATTATAGACAAGCTCACCAGCCTGAACATAAACCCCTACATCAAGAGATGGGTTGCCAAATGGCTCACGGACAGACCCACATGGTAAGAGTTGCGGGAGCTAGGTCTGATTCTAAACCGGTTACAAGTGGCATTCCACAGGGCTCAGTCCTAGGACCCCTCCTGTTCGGCATATACTTCTCAGAGGTACAGGCAAACACAGGAGGACTATGGCTGACCAAGTTCACAGACGACTGCAAACTAGGGGCTGTAATTGACTCTCCAGCTGACACAGACATCCTCCAAAAGGGTCTCACTGAGACAGATATCTGGTGTCAAAACCATCGCCTCAAGCTAAATGCCAAAAAGTGCATAGTCATCCCCTTTGGAAAAAAGCAAAGTGCGCACAAACTACCACATAGGTGGTAGCCCCCTAAATACGGAAGACGTAATAAGGGATCTGGGGATCCAAGTATATAGCAACCTCTCCTTTGATAATCACATTGCCAAAGTGGTTAGAAAATCCTTCTATGTGGCCCACCTAATCACAAAAGGGTTTGCATCCACATTGAAAAAGGTCATTGGGCCCTTCTATGCATCACTCATCAGACCCACCATAGAGTACAACGCCCCATTTGTGATGTACCTTACAAGACACCTGCAACAACTGGAAAGACCACAGAAGTAACTCAGCAAGAAGATCACTGGCCTCAAGCAGATGCCCTATACAGCTTGACTGAAGAAACTCCAGCTGTACTCAGTTGCATACCACCTACTCAGAGGTGATCTCTGCCTGATATACAAGGACATGTCCAACCCAGAATTGATGGACATGCTCTACCTAAAGAAAAGCTTAGACATATTATAGAGTACAATGCCCCTTTTGGTATGTACCTCACAAGACATCTACAACAACTGGAAAGAACACAAAAATACCTCACAAAGAGGATTACTAGCCTCAAACAGATGCCCTATGCAGACCGCCTCAAAAAACTCCAGCTTCACCCCGTCGCATATCACCTACTCAGAGGCTATCTCTGCCTAGCATACAAAGCTATGTCAAACCCAGAGCTGTTGGACATGCTCCACTTAAAGAAATCCCAATCCCTCCAAGCTACACGCTCTAGGGACCTAAACCTTGTCACCACAATAAACAGAACATGCTGGAGGGATAGATTCCTGTCCCAGAGACTTCCCATACTCTGGAACAGACTATCTATCTATGTTAAACAGAGCTCCTCTTTTCCACTCATCAAGAAAAATCTTGATGATTGGATGGGAAATAGAAAATTCACCCCAGGGATCACTTCTGTGGCTCTGCTCAACAGGGGCACAGGAAAATAATTTTCTTGGGTGGTGAAAGCCAGGGTACCTTTTTGGCTAGGCTTATATAGGCCCTAGGGCTGATAGCCTAGTACCTACCTATGGACCTATGAACCTATATGTTCACAGTATGTGCTATGCTACATAATATGATCCTGTGGCAACAGCTGAGGTAGAATCAAAAAGGGAAGGGATACACATCCTCCCCACCACTGCCCAAGTCAGCACAGCCACAATCACAGGAGGACTTTGAGGAGCAACCCCCTGATGATGTCCCTGTAGGCAGACATAGGCATGCCCAGTATGCCTTGGTTTTGGCCTAAGAGACTACTCATATCACATTCACTGACAACTTAGGGACCTAGGGGATGACACCTTACTCTTACTCACATACATACAGTAAAACTGATGCCAGGCAACCCACACAACTTGTAACTATCCATGAATTGGCTGTGTACTGCTTCCAGCAGACAGAGTAAGCCATGAAATACAGTTTTGTCAACTGCTGTATTCACAAGATAAGCCCCTAACCTACACACTGCTTCTAAGGATTACTATAATATGCTATTGTATGTATGGATTTACTGCAGTTATGCAAGGAAATATAGTGGGCTGTTTGGACACAAGTAACATCCACAGTGGACTACAGTTACCCAGTTCAGTAGTATGTGTTCCTTAATATTCACTATGTACTACAATGTACCTAACACTTTAGTCATAGGTGACTCTATAGTCAGGCACACTGATGTTCCACTCAACAGGTTGAAAAAGGAGAAAATTACAGTGAGCTGCTTGTCAGGTGCCAGGATCTGCCACATAAGTCATACACTCAAGTCACTCCACAACAAGTACAAATATGACTCTGTCATTGTCCATGTTGGAGTGAATGACTTGAGATGTACCACCCTGGACTACATGAAAAGAGACATGGAAAAGCTCTCAGATCATGTGGCCCAGGCAGGTATGACCCTAGCCCTGAGTAGCATCCTGCCTTCACCCACAATGATACCACAATATAAGGACAAAATGATTGACTTCAACAATTGGCTAAGCTTCTAGTATCATTCAAAGGGGAGCCAGTATCTGTCTGCCTGGGATGACATGATCGACAGACCATGATGCTTTGCCAGAGGTGGTCTGCACCTATCGCCCTTGGGATTCAGGTTACTGGCTAAGGCTCTTGCCACCCCTATAGTGCCTTTTTTATTTATTTATTTTTATTTTATTTTACATTTGTTGACCGGGCTAGTCTAGCTGGATACATATCCTTTTTCAGTAGAGGCCCGGGGAGAAAAGCTCCCAAACATAAGAACAGTTAGGCACTACAATTTGATAGAAGTCTTACATTGTAAGGAATAACACAAGAGTAAAACAACATTATATACATTCTTGTAGAGACAAAACATAGGTTGAATAGGTCAGAAAACATAGGTAGATAAGGAGGAAGTAAATTGATTGTAAATAGTTTGAGAGAGAGAAGAGAGGAGTATGAATGTTAAAGTTATGGGTATTAATCTGGGGTTGGACATGGGCATAACCAGTGGGACTTGAAATATTCTCTAAGATTGTTTTTGAATGGAGTGAGTGACGTCATGAGTCTAAGGTTATTGGGAAGGGAATTCCATTGCTTTCCAATAGAGTTAGCATAAAGAGCATCGCCACCTATGTTGTTAGATTTGATGGTTAATACTTGAATACTATTTGATGACCGAAGGGAACTAAGGTTGGTGTATGGGGTCAGGATTTTGGACAGTGAGGGGGTTTTGGCAGGTTGATGAATTATTTTGAAGGCTTCCGTGAGTTGATTAAATTTAAGAAGATTGGGCAGTTCTAACCAGCCGAGTTTCTTGAGGTTATGGCAATGGTGATGCGATAAGGTGTTCCTGTTATGAATTTGGCTATGTGGTGGTAGGTGGTAGAAAGGTTGTTGATCTCACGTTTATTCAGGAAGGAAAATACCGGGGAGGCATATAGTAACGTGGAAAGAAGATGCGTACGGGCAATGGTTAATTTTGCATGAGGAGTAAGAAAGTTCCTGATTCTGTACATTGAACCTAGTTTCTTGTTAACAGATTTAATGGTTTGGGAAGTGTGGAGATCGAATTTGAGCTTGTGGTCAATAGTAACACCTAATAGCTTGGTGTGGAAGACAGGTTCTATGATGGTTCCATTAGAAGATTCCACAAAAAAGGAGCTAGGATTAGACGGTTGCGACGTTAGGGTTAAGGAAGTGGAAGACGAGGGGAAGAATAATAGTAACTTGGTTTTAGTTGGGTTGAGAATAAGTTTCAGGTCAGAGAACCATTTTTCAACTATGGCAAAACATTGTTGGGTGGCTACTTGAAGCTTCTGGAGAGAAAGATCAGAGCAGATCAGGGTAGAGTCGTCTGCATATTGGATGCAGGTGGCACTGGGGATGATAGTGTGAAGATCATTTATAAAAACAGAGAAAAGAAGGGGACCAAGTATGGAGCCTTGGGGGACGCCTATGTTGTTAGGGAGTAGTTGAGATAAACTATTTTGCCATTGGACTGCTTGTTGCCGGCCAGAAAGGTAATCCTTGAACCAGTTTAGGCCTAAGTTGTCCAGATGAAGGGTTTGGAGGGTGCGGAGTAATAGTTGATGGTTGACCATGTCAAAAGCTTTTGATAGATCAAGAAAGAGTGCAGAGGATATAAGTTTTTTGTTGCGGTTGCTATTTACTGAGTCGACACAGGAGAGGAGGGCAGTGGTAGTACTATGATGGGGGCGAAAACCATGCTGGGTACTAGACAGTAGATTATTGATGGTGAGGTAGTGTAGAAGTTGTTTGTGAATACACCGTTCCAGAATTTTAGCTATTGGAGGTAGTATAGCAATAGGCCTATAATTAGATGTTTCAGTGGAAGGGCCTCCTTTATGTAATGGAATGATGTACGAAGTTTTCCAAATAGAGGGGATGGTGGCCTCAGTTATGGATCTATTGATCAAGATTGATATGGGATAGGCAATGACATCAGAGGCTAGTTGGAGGTATTCCGCTGGGAGACGATCGGCCGCTAGAGTGGACGGTTTTAGTTTTTTTATTAGGGTACGAATATAGGAGGTGGATACTGTTTGAAGGGTAAAGGAGCGAGGGGCTGAGTCATGAGGAATAGTTAAAGATGGAGAGGAAGTGGGTAGCTGGTTGGCTAGGGATTGGATGGTCTCTGTAAAAAAATGTTAAAGGCGTTGGCTATTTCTTCTGGTTTTTTACTTATGAGTTTCTCAGGTGTTGGGGTAGAAGATTTACCAGGATGAAGAAGGTTGTTAAATCCAGCCCAAAACTTTTTTGGATTAGACTGATGTTTATCCTGAAGGTGACAGTAATACTGTTTTTTATCTCTAGTAATGTCAGATTTTGTGGAGTTTCTAAGCTGCTGGAATTTGATGCGATCTAGGGGAGTTTTAGTAGCTCTCCATTTATTCCAAGCTTGGTCGCGGAGTTTAATTTTTGCTTTGGTTTCTTTTGTTAGCCAGGGAGCTATACAGTCTTTGGTTCTAACAAGGTGATTTGGGGCGTGGGAGTTGAGAATATTTAGGAAAGTGTCATTGAAGTATGACACACTCACGGCTAGGGGAAGATTAGTAAGGGTGTACCAGTTACAGGATTTTAGTTCCGCTAGAAATAGTTCTAGGTTGAATTTTTTCTTGTTTCTAATAAGTTTATATAGGGGTGGATATGAAGAGCAGAGTTTGTGCTTTATAATATAAGTGACAAGGTGGTCGCTAAGGCTGTTGGGGAGGGTACCGGTGGTGTAATTATTAGCATCTTTATTAGTGAGAATCCAGTCAATCGTGCTCTCCTTTTGCTGTGCATTACCAATTCTGGTAGGAGTTGTGATATTTTGGGAGAAGCCATAAAGATTGATTGGGTGGGGATTAGCCTTTGCGGAGCAGTGGGACCAGTCAATATTGAAGTCTCCTAGTATTATGGTTTCTTGGGGATAGTGCACGGCTAGACAACTTAAAGTTTGTTCAAGGTTTTCAAGGTTTTTCCCTGGTGGGATATAGATCACTACAAGATTGATACATTTTTGGGAGTTTAGACAAATCATTATTGGAATGAGTTCTATATTGGAGACCTGGGGGGTGCAAAGTGTTTCTAATTATGTTAAGTCTGTTTTTAAACATTACAGCTATTCCCCCACCCTTTTTGGTTATTCGATCGTTCCTTAGGATATTATAGCCAGGTGGAAGAATCTCTTCGTCCTTTGTGGCAGGTTTGAGCCATGTTTCTGAAAGACACATAATGTCTGGGGAATGTGTGGCTATGAGAGCATGTAAGCTGGGTACTTTATTGTTTATACTTCTTAGGTTGAGGTGAAGAATGAGGAGGGAGGTATTAGGAGTATGGGGTAGTGTTGAGGTGGCAGGGTCTAGGTGAGAGGCATTGTCTGGATTAGGGTGGATGTCCCCATGTTGAGTAATACATTGTTTTAGGTGATCTAAGAATCTTTGAAGTTTATATAGTATTTTGAGGTTAGATTTATTAGAGGTTAATCTAGGGTAGTGGAGGGTTAGATGCGTATTATTAAAGGTTAGAGTTTTTTCTGGGTGAGGAGAAGGAACTATAAGGTTAGATGGAGGGTGTGTGTATATGGAAGTATGGGCCTTTAGGCAAAGTTCAAAGGACAAAACCACCACTATAACAGGTACAAGCATGCAAAATCTGAAGGTAATGCTACTCAATGCTAGAAGTCTAAACCTCAAAATGCACTCTCTCGAGGCACTCCTAAAAATGGAGAACATCGATATCTGTGCAATAACTGAGACCTGGTTCAAGGCTCCAGAGAGCACCCCTGCAATACCAGGCTACAACTCTTACCACAGTTTTCGGCCACCAAACCGTTATCGAAACACTAAAGGTGGAGGAGTGCCCATATTCACCAAGGATATTCACACCACCAGGCTAGTTGCCCAACACAATGCATCTGAAATTCTCCAGATACAACTAACACTAGGTAAGACTGCAATCCAAATTGTAGCTTGCTACAGATCCCCCAACATGCCTCAAGATTCTCACTACACCTTTCTAAACATACTGGAAAATATTAATATGCAACCAAACACCCTAATACTTGGTGATCTCAACTACCCTGCCATTAATTGGGAAAACTACTCATGTACCAAGACCTTTGCCCAACGGTTCTTGGAATTCATAAATTACAATGCCCTGCATCAACTAATCCATAGTCCCACCAGGGGTTCCAATATCCTAGACCTGGTCATTACCAACATGGGAAATCGATGCTCCATGCCTATGGTCACCCTCACATTGGTCAGGTCAGACCATAAGCTAATCACCCTTAACATCCGCATCGCACCCCCACCCCCAGTAAGGAAACCACAATAAAAAAACTTCTCCAAAGCCAACTTCATGCTGCTCAAGTCAGAAGTTACAAACTTCATGACATCCATGCAGATGGGAACTGAAGGTTTGACTGCTGAGTCCTACACTAAGGCACTGTACGAGCACATCCACTCATGCATGAATTGTGCTATCTCAAAAAGAACCAAGATGCTCTTCTCCAAAAAAAGGAAGCCAATCTGGTGGTCCCCCTGCATAAACAAACTTTACAGCAAAAGGAAGAAACTGTTGCAGAAAAGAGGAAAATCCCAGGATGCAAAAAACTCCCTTACCAGCCTCAGTAAGAAGCGGAAATCCCTCGTAAAATCCTCCAAAGCTAGTTACGAAAATAAAATTGCCAAAGATTCTAAAGACAACCTCAAGGCATTCTATAACTATGTCAAGAATCTAAATGGCAATGCTCAAATCTGCTCTTAGCTACAACAGAATGGCATTAAATATACTGATCCCAAGGATATTGCCAATATCCTGGCAGATCGATTCAGTGCCAACATCACCCCCCCACCCCATAAATGGCCCATCTCAATACTGGAAGATTGCCAAATTCTGGTAATAATGGTCACACAGGCAAAAAACACACTCTCCAAAGCTAAGAATACAGCATCCATGGGACCAGATGTCATCCTGAGCTGTGTGCTACATGAACTACAAAATGAACTGGCACCTCACCTAAGTGTTATGTTTAATCATACCCTCACCTCAGGCTTTGTGTCCACTGAGTGGTGCACAGCTACATTTATCCCACTCCACAAGAGGGGATCCACCTTGGATCCCGGGAACTACAGCTCCATCAGTCTGACAAGCCTGATCTGCAAGGCCATGGAACATATTATCATGGAACTTATAAACAAAGACATTGGCAATCTTAAAACACTGAATCCTACCCAGTTTGTGTTCATGAAGGGCTGATCTTTTCTCCTGAACCTGATTGATTTCTTCGAATCAGTCTCCAGAGCCGTGGATGAGGGTAAGGCAGTCCACACAGCCTATCTGGACTTCGCCAAGGCCTTTGACACCATCCCCCACTCTGGAATCATAGATAAACTTACTAAGCTGGGTATTAATCCCTATGTCACTCGATGGGTTGCCAACTGGCTTACTGACAGAACCCACACTGTAAAAGTATCTAGTTCCAGACAAGTGACAAGTAGAGTACCTCAGGGTTCAGTCCTGGGACCTCTCCTGTTTGGCATCTACTTCTCTGAAGTACAGGCCAACACTAAGGGACTCTGGCTAACAAAATTTGCAGATGACTGCAAACTGGGAGCCATTACTGAATCCCCAAATGATGTGGATACTCTACAAAAGGGCCTTACAGAAACAGATGCTTGATGCCAGAGCCATGGGCTCAAGCTCAATGCCAAGAAATGTACAGTTATCCCCTTTGGGAAAAAACATGCACCCATGAATTACCACATAGGTGGCAGTACACCAAACACTGAAAGTGTGATAAGAGACTTAGGGACACAGGTGGACAGTGGTCTGACCTTCAATAACCACATCAACACAACAGTCAGGAAATCCTTGTATGTGGCACACCTCATCACTAAGGGCTTTTCATCCAGAAAAAAAAGGTCATTGTCCCACTGTCCTCATCCCTCATTAGACCCATTATAGAATACAATGCCCCATCTGGTATGTATCTCTCAAGACATCTGCAACAACTGGAAAGGCCGCAGAAATACCTCACTAAAAGAATCACAGGCCTA